>NW_007221038.1:0-15738 GCF_000164805.1 Carlito syrichta | reverse complement strand
CTCTAAACCCCACCCTCCTGTGTGTGAATTGCCAGGTGTTTTAATCTCTATATATTTTGTGTTTATCACTTATGAATTTCATTCTAGTTTCACAGGATCTCTTTCCATTTTGTCAAAATCATTGAAATAGTTTATATATATCTTTTTAAATGTAGGTAGTGATCCTCTAATTTGGAATGACTCATAAACTGTTACTGTTCTTTATGTTTGGAGCAATTTGTATGGGACACTGACTAATCTTAGACTTCCAGCCTCTCCAGAACGGTGAGAAATACATTTTTTGTTTATGTGCCTACAGTTGGGATCCAGCTCCTTATCAAAGCTACAATTCCCAGTTGAGGTCTGAAATTAAAAACTGTCCCTGTAAAGAGGTTATTGTGCTCTAATGGCAACTCTGAGACTTGACTACTGAGAATCTGCTAAGACAAAATTCTAAAAACCTTCCTCCAGGGAGCTTTCTTAGAGGGATTTTTGCTGACCTTTACCCCAGCTGTTACCCTAGAACTGACTGGACTGAATTTAAAATCCAGAAGGGTAGAGGGTATCCTGGGAAGATGATGGAGTAGGAAGTGCCAGGTATCTGGACAACAATGACACTGGCAGAATCTATCTGATATGAATGATTTAGAACTCTAGAGTCTACTGAAACCTTGCAACTTCCAGAGGACGTTTAGATGGTAAGTTACAGTTATTTTTGGCCCATTTCAGTTCTTAGCACAGTAGCTGCTACCTGTCCCCAGTACTGAGACAGTCAGCCATGCATGTGCTCCTTGAGCAACCTGCTCACAGCTTTCAGAAACCAGCGTGGGCAAAAATGACTTTGTCCTTCAAATATTGGGGCTCTGTGCTCTGATAGCTGATTGCAGCATTTCATCACAGAGGTACAAAGAGGCTGGTAACCGTTGCTGTACCTCTCACACTGTAGCAAGTCTTCCTTCCCCAGCTGAAGCCACTTCCATGAAATTAAAAGGATTGGTACCTTCTTTTCCCTCTCATTTTTTTTCTTTTTCCTCTCTTGGGAGCCAGGCATTAAAGGCAAAGATAGTCAAGAATAACTGCATATGCAAGTAAAGTTAGAGAGTGACCACACATCCTCAGGGAAAGATACAGGCTCAGAAAGCCCTGTGAAGACCATAAGTTTATATCTCAGGTTGATACTTGGTATAATGACAGCTAAAAACTTCCTAAATTTGATGAAAGGCATGAATATAAATGTTGGGAGCTGGCCACGGAGGCCCACTGAGCGTTAGGGATCAGGAAGGGCTGTAGACCCCGAGACCGCTAGGATGTGTTCGGGAGCTGTTGACCCATTCCCTCCCTCCTTTTCCATTTGGCACAAACTACCAAGAAAAGCTCCAGGTGGCTCTAACAGAAAACTCTGAGACCGGAACGTACACAGCTAACCTAGGAGTCTATTATTCCCATTCCCCATGGCTTATGGTCTTTTGCTTTAACACAATTTAAGTTTGGCTTTGAGTCACATTGAGGAGCCTTAGTACAGGTCACAGGTTCTCTTGATGCTACCTTTAGAAATTTATAGATACAGGTTTTAGAAAATAGTTTATATAGATTAAGAAAAATTAAGTAACCATTTTATTACAGAAGTGTGGTTAGTTCAGTTTGATTTAGAGGGGCCAGTGAAGTTTGTATTAGGCTGGCTAGTGCTAGGAGAGAGTAACCATAGCACCAATTGTTTTATAGAAATCAGTTTGAATTAGCATAGAATAGTAAAAGGCAATATATCATTATGTTGGTTTTAGGTGTAAGCATTGAACGATGTTATGTAGCTGTAAACAATTAAGGGTACATAGAAACTGGATAAGAACTTCATGTTTTTCCTTATGTTTGAAAAATACATCTGCTTGAGAGTGGGGGGTGTCCTGTGTGCACCTGGACCTGTTCATGTGAAAGGCACGTGCTACCTTTTGTGTAACCATAGCAGCAGGAGTTCCTGTGATGATAACTTTACAGAGTTTGGGAATAAAAGCCCTGAGATTACACCCATTAAATGGCTTCTGGTCACTTGAGCAGGAGTCCAGTCTCTTTCTTTCTCCCTTCTTCTCTTTCTTTCTCTTTATCTTTCCAGAAAAATCACCGACGCTGCCACACCTTCCAAGGGACCCCCTAAATCTCTCTGCAGGGGCTGGCCCCCTGCATGTAAACATTCAAGTAGCCTAACAAACTTCAAGTAAAGTGAGCTCAAAGAGAACACACCAAAACACGTTTTAATCAAGTTTGAAAAGTTAAAGATAGAGAATCTATTTTTCAGAATTGATAAGTGGATAACTCATAAAGTTAAAAGACACAAATATCAAAAGACATCGGTTCCTCTGGGAATTGAACTCAGGCTACCGTGGTGAAAGCATGGAACTTTAACTACTGAACTGCAAGGTAAAACAAGCTTTATTGTGAGTGTTGGAGGTGATCCAAAGCAGGTAATTTAAGATTACAAAGTATTTTAACTTTGTTTTAGTTCAAATGCTTGCTCTTTATTTTTCCCAAGAGAATTTTTAAGGCTTGCTATGACACTATTATGTATCTTTCTTTAATTTGATCTTCTATTCAACTGCTTAGAATAAGAGATTTCTAAAATCTTTTTTTAAATTTTGGAGGAGTCTAATTTAAAGGATCTATCTTCTGGTCATCAACAATTAGAATATCCAATGGTGTGTTTGTTTCAATAGCAACTTGATCTGACAGTCTCTTCATGGGAAGTCCAGAAGGCCATTTTGCAGGTTCAGTTCCTGTAGAAGGTTTAGAAGAGGCAATCCCAAATATCTTCCTTCAATAAAAAAATTCACTCCCAGGAACAGTCCACAGAAAATTAAGAATGGTGTTTTCCTCTGGTACCTCACAAGTTTGTGGGGGCTGCCAGTTATAGTTCCATTAATCTGTAACACCAGGTAGGTCTCCCCAGGTAGGACTTTCCCAGGACTAGCTATGCAACAAAAGTTGAGATATCAAATGCCCTCATAAACTCCCTTGAGAGCTTGACATATATGGAGAAAAAGTGTTTCGGGTTCTCAGCCGTTTTCAGACTGGCCACCTGACATGACCTTAAGGTCACTCCCTCCACCCACATAGATAATGGGAACTGGAGAAAGCATTCCCATTTGGTCATAAATCTTCCTCTCAAAGACATAAAACAGGATCAGAAGGAACCTCAGCTGGTTCTTGTCTTTATGATAGAACAACACAGAATGACAAAGACAAAGGAACAGATAATTTCTGGGAAGAAAGGGATAAAACAATATGAATATTCATATCACAAAGCACCAAAAAGTACACCAGAGTTACTACACCCGAGACTAGTCACATAGATCCTTTTCTCCCATTACTCGAGATGATGAAGAAGAAAAAGAAATAGTGATTTTTATTGTCTACTTAACAGATTCCACACAGCAAGAAAGGCTAGAACCCTGATAGGTAAGAAATTATTGCTCTTGTGACAACTGGTCAGGACCTGTGTTTCCTTCACTGTAGCTTCCAGAAGAGTGGAGTTTTGGTATCCTGCCTACAGTGCTAAAACTGTAGGAGCTGAAGGAAAAATGTTTTTATTCTCTGAAATTTTGCTGAAAAATCAACTCACATAAAGCAGATTAATTAGAGAAGCGGCATACAAATTTATTAACTTGTCTACAGAGAGAACTAAAGAGTGATTATCTTCCCCCAATGGAGTAGAGAAACTTATGAACCATCTTAAAGTTACAGAAAGAATGAAGGTTCAGATTATGTCCCGAAACCGGTTATAATGGTGAATCAGGTTACAATGGCAAGACAGGTTATGGGAACTATGGAAGTGGAGGCTTGGTCGTGTTAAGCAGTTGAAATCACACAGTACCAGCCGCCAAGGAGAATAGATGACAAATGCTTCTTTCGGACCTTTAAATGTGTCAAACTCAGTTAATCTTTTCTAGAAGAGAAGGCCAGAAAAATGCCATTTCTGGCCAGATGCATTGACTCATTCCTATAATCCCAACACTTAGGCAGACCAAGGCAGAAGGATTGTCTGAACTATAGGAGTTTGAGACCAGCCTGGGTAATCCCGTCTCTATAAAAAAATTGTTTTTTAGCTGGATGTGATGGTGCACTTATAGTCATAGCTACTCAGGCAGGAGTTTGAAGCAGGAGGATTCCTAGAGTCCAGAAGTTCAGCACTGCTGTGAGCTATACTCATGCCACTGCACTCCAGCCTGGGTGACAGACCAAGACCTCATCTCTAAAAAAAATACAAAATAAAAATAATTTTAAAAAGTAATGTAGATACTGTACAGGTACAAATTTTTCTTACAAGAGTCAGCTTTTCAGGGCTACTTCTGTTTGCTGGCTCTCTGTAACAGCCATCTTAAAATGTGCAAAGAAATATATTTGGGGTTAAATATTTTGATTTCCTTCACCTGTCTACAACTTTTCCATGCTGGCAACCTTCAATCCAAGCATACCCGAAACTTTTCTTTTTAAAAAGCCTTCCTACTCTTCTGCTTGCCTTCAAGTCTCTGCCAAAACGCAAGTGACAGTGGCTGTGGAGATGACAAAGGCCAACATCATATGTGGGAGAATTTTTGTACAATACTGCATTTGATTTTTTAAAAACTACATGATTCATGAATTTGGATTGGTGAACTGTCTTTATATCACCACTAATAGTAAAATGACAGAAAGATGGCAGTGTGTTTCGTATGGGATGGCTTCAAATTTTAATTGAAATGTTACATCACAAAGGTAACCCAGTTTGAAAGGAACTAGTTTCCTTTGTAATTCTAACCATTCTATTCTGCCTGTTAAAGGCCATTATTTCAAGAGGGTGCACAGGCTTCAACTGGCCACCAAAAGGAAGCTTAGCAGGACACAGATCAAGGTCTCTTTGAATGCCAGAAATCAAATGGAAGGCATGCACATCGCCCCAAGGAGTGGAGTGAGAGGGAAGGAGGGAGAGGCAGACGTCACTCCCCCACCAGCACACAGCCAGTGGGTTGGCCTAATGAACCACATGGGGTGGGGCAGAGGTGCAAACCAGGACAGGGCGTGGGCTGGAGGAAAGAGTGCTGCCCCTGATGTCACCAATAGGGCATTTCCTAAGTAGATGAGATGACACGGGGGCTGCTGCCTGGGCATCTTCTGCCTAGACACAATAAGTTTCCCGTGTTGTGGGAGCCAGTGCAGGACTGTTGCTTGGAAGTGGGAGTCCTCAGTGTGCAAAAGGGCCAGGAGGGTTCGGGAGTGCTTGGAGCAAAGTGATGTGTGTGTCCAGTGTGAGGTGTGTGAGGCTGTGTTGGGGCCACAAGGGTCAACTCATACTCATCTGGCAGGGGAGATACCATGATCATGAAGGTGATTTCCCAAGGTGAAGTATATGCTGATCCCTGCAATTTCACTAAATGTGGGAAACTCGACTGCTTAATTTGCAGTAGTGACTGACTGCGTTCGTCCTCTCTCCTGAGTTTCTGCTGTTTAAAAACAGACATCCTGGTTCAGTAGCATTTTCTAAACGTGACACTTGGCATACATAGATTACAATTAATGTATTGGCTGTAGCTATTTTCTAGGCATACCTAACATGTATTTCTGTGGCAGACGACTTTTGGCCAGCTGTTAGGAGCTGAGAAACCCAATCTCCTCCTTTGGCCACTTCATAGTAACTGGGGTTCATTCTTTTTCATGGTCCCTCAAAATCTTTGCATGTTTCCCTGGCCCTATATAGCCCCTGCTTTTACCACAGCCTTCACAGGAGTAAGGGGGGAATATCTGTTACTAGGGGGATGTGTCCTCAACTCATGGAGCCAGCTAGAAGCTGTGTCAGGATAGCTAGAACCGATGGTTTCCTTGGTGACAAAACAGAGCCTCCTCTGCTCTTGGTGGTTCCGCTCAATTGTAGACACAACACACTTATTCTGGACGGAAATGGCTCTACTGTGCCCTGGGTACCTTGCACATGTTCTCTGAGGCCACGTGGGTCAAAACCTCAGTCTCCCCTAAGTCTTGGGGTGATGCCCTGAGCTACTGTTTGGAGTATAAGTGAGAAGTCTTGTGAGGAAGTACATACAAGTGTGAGAGCAAATTTCCATGCAGTTTTTATTGACCAAATTCAAAATCACTCATCACTGAACAGAGTCTCAGGACAAATTTCCTCTGTACTGAGAGCCTGCAGCTATCCTGCTCACCTTCGCTCCCAGTTTCCCTCCCCACAGGCCACCTCCTCCTGGCTTTCTTCAGGAAGGGAAGACTCAGCACTCTGCAGGGTGCTCAGCCTCCAGGTCTGCTAGGGTCGTAAGTCCCCAGCAATTTTGCTGATCCTGGCCACACCTCACCACTGACCTAGAGATGCAACTTTGTGAGGTTGCAGCTGTGGAGTAACAGACCAGGGGCTGGGGCAGTGGACCAGGTTGCAGAGGAGGCAAGATGGCAGGTTACCACATTGAGAGGCCCCAAACACCAAGACCTTCACATCCCCAACCTCCAAAAGGCACCATAGCCACCACCTGCTGGGGACAGGTGTCTTTCCACCTCAACCCTCCAAGCAGCTGGAATCACAGGTATGTGCCACCACACCCACCTAATTTTTTGATTTTTTTGAGAGACGAGGTCTCGTCAAGTGGCCCAGGCTGGTCTCAAACCTCCGAGCTCAGACAAAATCCTCTCATCTCCTCCTCCCAAAGTGCTTTCTGCTTATCTTGACAAAAAATTAAAAGACAGTTCTATACTTCAAATTATTTGGAGCAGTGACAAGCATTTAGTCAATACATTAATGAGAATATTTTATACTTTCATTGTAAAGGTTAATTATATGGTTTGTGTGATGTGAGAGCTTTTAATATATATTAGGGGCAGTCACCAAAAAAAGAATATTTTGATTTTCAGGTGTGTTTGGTTGTTATATTCTGTACTTTATACTGAAGCTCACATCAGTTAGCTCTGTACTATAATGACAGATAACAGAAATAACACTGATAAGTGATGGTTCATTACACTGGAGGTACAAGCCTTGCTCCGTCCACCCATCCACCCACCTGTCCATCCACTCATCCATCCACGCCTACATTCGCTGTTCATTCATCCATCCACCCACCTGGTCACATAGTCAGCCGGCCAGCCATCAGCCCGTTCATCTATTAGTCCATCCCTCCTTCCACCCCCATAGATATCTAATTCTCAAAGACAATCTTTAAAAAGGTGGCTTTCTCTTTAGTAGTTGAAAAATAAATGTGAAGGAATACATATTTCAAAACCCTTCCTTCCAGAAAAAGTTGCTTCAGTAGATTGGTGATATGAGCAACTCCATAAAAAAAATCTGCCCATTTTTCTCACCTCCTTTCCTGGCCAATTCAATGGTGAAAGAGTAGACAGGGCTAGTTATGCCCCATTTCCCTTCTCAAATCCCCAGTTGTTGGCTAGGAAATACTTTATTTTTATTTTTATTTATTTATTATTTATTTATTTATTTATTTTGAGTTGAATTCTCACTCGGTTGCCCAGACTGGAGTGCAGTGGCTGCTCCCGGCCACCCCTGCCTCGACCTGCTGGGCTCCGGTGATCCTTCCGTGTCGGCCTTCTGAGTAGCCTGAACTACAGGCATGCGCTACCACGCCCGGCTGATTCTTTGATTTATTGTAGAGATGAGGTCTCGCTGCCCAGGCGGGTCTCGAACCCGCATGCTCAGGCAATCCACTCACCTCAGCCTCCCAAAGGTGCGGGATTACAGGCTGAGACACCGAGCCTGGCTGGAAATACTTTTTAGCAAAGTAAAAGATGAAGCCCTTCCTCTTTCACAAAAGTTTTGTTAAATATCATGCAATAGGCTCCAGTTTTTCGGAATTAAACTCATTGCCATTCTTTTGGCCTCTTTTTTTTTGGGGGGAGTTGAAGTCTCACTGTGTCACCCACGCTGGAGTGCAGTGGCACACTCATGGCCACCTCAGCATAGACCTGCTGGGCTCAGGTGATCCTTTCACCTCAGCCTTCCAAGTAGCCGAAATTACAGGTGTGTGCTACCATGCCTGGCTAACTTTTGATATATTGTAGAGATGAGGTCTCAACAATTTGCCTGGGCTGGTCTCAAACCTGTGGGCTCAGGCACTCCACTTGCCTTGGCCTCCCAAAGTGCTGGGATTACAGGCTGAGCCACTGAGTCTGGCCTCTTTTGGCTTCTTAATAATGAGATATGATCCCTAAGACTTTCTTCCCTGGACCATGATCTTTTTTCACTTAGAATCCCCATGGCTTCAACCATTCATTACCTCTGTGGCGCTGCCTTCCTTTTAGGTCTGTTTTCTGCTGCTATAACAAAATACCTGAGACTGGGTAAAGAAAAGAGATTTCTCATAAAGAAAAGAGATTTATTTCTTGGAGTTCTGAAGCTGAGAAGTCCTAAATAAAGGGGCATTTGGAGAGGGCCTTCCTGCTGTGTTGTCACATGGTGGAAGGCAGAAAGGCAAGGGAGCACATGCAAGCCGGAACGGAGACTGAGCTCACTTTTGAAATTAGGCATCCAGTCTTTTTTCCCCCATGTCCCCCTCAGCAGGACATTCACTTACACACTTGTGCACATGCTTGCACGCAGATTCATCCTTATGCTCACTCTCCCATGCAGAGACTCACTCTGGTTCCATTGCCATCTTGCCCTGGCTCTTCATTCTTCAGACTCAAATTATTATCTTTTTTTCATTTTAATTTTTTATTTTAAAATTGTAGTGTACAATTTGAATAGGTATACAAATATTCATTGTGCAGGTACCCTTGTTGATGAGGTGTGCCCTCCCTCCCCCAGGCAGATTCCCACTGCTGCCAATCCCACCTCCCCGCCCCCCACCCCCCACAGTTTCCCGCTACTGTCAATCCCTTTCTTATAGTCTTATGGTAGTTGTTCAGGGTCCACTTATGAGTGAGAACATGTGATACTCAGTTCATTGTTTCGGTGAAAGATCCCTCAGTATTATCAACTCTAAGTCCATCCAGGTTGCTGCGAAGTTCGTAATTTTGTTTCTCTTTATGGCTGCTTCTATTGTGTATATGTACCACATTAAAAAAATTCCAGTCCTCTTTTGATGGACAGCATGGTTGGTTCCATGTTCTTGCTATTGTGAACAATGTTGTGATAAACATAGTGTGCAGGTATCTTTTTTATAGAGTGATTTGAGTTCTTCCAGGTATATTCCCAGTATGGGGATTGCAGGGTCATATGGAACCTCGTTTTAGAACTTTTAAGAATTGCCACACTGTTTTCTGTTTTCCACAGAGGCTGTACTAGTTTACACTCCCACCAACAGTATAGATGTGTTCCCTTTTCGCCACATCCTCTCCAGTATCTGTTATTTTCTGAGTTATTGATGATGATCATTCTGACTGGAGTTAGGTGGTA
Organism: Carlito syrichta; assembly: GCF_000164805.1. Lineage (NCBI taxonomy): Eukaryota > Metazoa > Chordata > Mammalia > Primates > Tarsiidae > Carlito > Carlito syrichta. The sequence goes on along the minus strand of NW_007221038.1, from coordinate 6,383 downwards.
TCTCAGTGTAGTTTTAATTTGCATTACTTTGATGTCTAGAGAGGCTGAGCATTTTTTCATGTATCTGTTGGCTGCTCATATGTCTTCTGAGAACTGTCTGCTCATACCTTTTGCCCACATTGTAATGGGGCTGTTTGTGTGGGTTTTTTTTCCCCAGCACATTTGAGTTCCTTGATGTTAGGCCTTTGTCAGATACAGTGGCAAATATTTTTTTCCCAGGCTGTGGGCTGTCTCCCTTCTCTCTTGATGGGTTCTTTGGCTTTGCAGAAGCTTGTCAATTTGATGAGGTCCCACTTGTCTATCTTATCTCTTATGGCATGTGCACTTGGGATTTTGAGCAGGAATTGGTTGCCAGTTCCAATTTCCATAAAGAGTGTCTCCTGCATTTTCTAAGGTTCTTATAGTTTGAGATTTTACTTTTAGGTCTCTGATCCATTTAGAATTGATTTTTGTGTATGGGGATAGGTACACGTTCTGTTTCAATCTTCTGCATGTGCTCAGTCAGTTTTTCCAGCACCATTTACTGAACAGGCTCTCCTCTCCCCAGTTTTTGGTGGTGGAGGCTTTGTCGGAGACGAGTTGGTTGAGAAATTGAGGTTTTGCTTCTGGAATCTCAATTCTATTCCATTGGTCTATATGCCTGTTCTTGTACCAATACCAGGGTGTTTTGATTATTGTAGCTTTATAATAAAGTTTAATGTCTAGGAGTGTGATACCTCCTTTGTTTTTTGTTTTTGCTGAGGATTGTTTTGACTATTTGTGGACATTAATATTTCCATATGAATTCCTGTATTGTTGTTTCTAAGTCTGAGAAGAATGTTGCTGGTAATTCGATGGGTATTGAGTTAAATCTGTAGATTGCCTTAGGTAGAATGGACATCTTAACAATATTGATTCTTCCAATTCATGAGCATGGAATGTTTTTCCACTTGTTTGTTTCCTCTTTGATTTCTTTGAGCGGTGTTTTGTAGTTTTCATTGTAAAGGTCTTCATGTTTCTGGTTAGGAAGATGCCAAGGTATTTCATTTTTGTGTGTGTGGCTTATGTGAATGGAGTTGTGCTTTTTATTTGGGTTTCTGTTTGTTTATTATCAGTGTATAGAAATGCGATTGTCTTTTCACATTTATTTTACACCTGAAACTTTGCCAAAGTCCTTTATCAGTGCAAGGAGGTTTTTGACAGATTCTCTTGGGTTTTTGAGGTATAAAATCATGTCGTCTGCAAAGAGAGTTAACTTGATTTCCTCTTTTCCTATTTGGATACCTCCGATCACCTTCTCTTCTCCGATTGCTCTAGCAAGGACTTCTAAAACTGTGTTGAACAGGAGAGTGGACATCCTTGTCTTGTTCCAGTTTTTAGGGGAAATGGTTCCAATTTCTGTCTGTTTAGCAGTATGCTGGCTGTGGGTTTCTCATAGATGGCTCTTACTATTTTGACGTCTGTTCCAACTATACCTAGATGTTTGAGGGTTTTTATCAAGAAGGGGTGTTGGATTTTACCAAAAGTTTTTTCTGCATCTAATGATATGATCATGTGGTTTTTGTTTTAATGTCTGTTGATGTATTTAATTGTGATTATGGTCTTACCAATATTATACCAGCCTTGCATCCCAGGGATGAAGCCTACTTGGTCGTGGTGGCTGATTTTTGATATGCATTGTTGAATCCGGTTTGCTAGGATCTTGTTGATAATTTTAGCATCTATGTTCAACAAGTTTATTGACCTGTAGTTTTCTTTCTTTGTTAGATCCTTACCTGGTTTGGGTATCAATGTGATGTTAGCTTCATAAAATGATTTGGGGAGAGTTCCATCTTTCTCAATAACCTGAAATACTCTCAGTAGCATTGATATCAGTTCCTCCTTGTATGTTTTGTAGAATTCTGCTGGAAAGTCATCTGGTCCAGGGCTTTTTTTTTTTGTAGGTAGTTTTCTTATGACATAGTCAATTTCCTGGATTGTTATTGGTCTATTTAGGGTCTCTATATCTTCTTGTTTCAACCTGGGGAGGTTGTGTGATGTCAGAAAGTCCTCTATTTCCTTTAGGTTTTCAATTTGTTTCCATACAAGTGTATATAGTATTCTCTGACAGTCTTTTGTATTTCTTCAGGATCAGTTGTGACTTCATCTTTTGTGTTTCTGATTGAGTTTATTTGGGCTTTTTCTCTCTTTTTCTTGGTAAGTCTAGCTAGGGGACCATCAATCCTGTTTATCCTTTCGAAGAACCAGCTTTTTGTTTCATTGATTTTTTTTTTTTTTTTGTATTATCTTTTTGTCTTCTATGTCCTGGATTTGGGCTTTTATTTTGGTGATCTTTTGCTGAAGTTAGGATTTTGGTGGTCTTGCTATTTCAGCTTCCAGATGACTTGTTAGGCTGTTAACTTGTGATCTTTCCATTTTCTTCACTTATGTTTGTAGAGATTTGAATTCCCCACTTACTACTGCTCTCATGGCATCCCAGAGCTTTTGGTAAGATGTTTCTTCATTTTCATTTTTTCCAGGTATCTTTTAATATCTGTTTTGATTTCTGTGTTGACCCAGGAGTTGCTTAGCATCATGCTGTTTAGTGTCCATGTCTTTGTGGGTTTTGGGTGAACTTTGTTGTTGTTGATATTTTTGTTCTACTATGGTCTGAGAAGGTACATGGAAAAATTTCAATCTTATGAACTTTTTATGCTTGATTTATGGCCAAGGATGTGGTCAATCTTACAGTACATTCCATGTGGTAATGAGTAGAATGTATGTTCTGTGGTCATTGGGGGACTGTTCTGTAGGTATCAATTAAGTCCATTTGATCAAGAGTTACACTGAGGTTCTGGATTTCCTTGCTGATTTTTTGTCTTGGTGATCTGTCTAGGGTTGTGAGTGGGGTATTAAAGTCCCCAGCTATGATAGTGTTAGAGTCATTATCTTCTTTCAGTTTGCCTACAAGCTGCTTTTTGAAAGTTGGTGCTCCTATGTTGGGTGCATATATGTTTGGGATGGATATTTCTTGTTGATGGATTGAACCTTTTATCATTATATAGTGACCTTCTGTATCTTTTTAATTTTTGATAGCTTAAAGGGTATTTTGTCTGATATTAAGATCGCAACCCCTGTTTTCTGTGCTCTGTTTGCCTGAAACTTTACTTCCCATCCTCTTACTTTGAGTCTGTGAGTTTCCTTTCTGGTGAGATGAGTCTCTTGGAGAAAATATATTGTTGCCTCATGATATTTCATCCATTTTACCATTCTTTATCTTTTCAGTGGTGCATTTAGTCCTCAGTTCCACACCCTCATCCACCCTCCAGCCCAGCACAGCCTTGGCAAACACCTGCTTGGGCATGTGACTTCCCATTCTTAGCCCCAAAGAAAGATCTCAACCCCAACCTCAGCCAGTCTTATAGTGAGCTCTTTAATGAACAAGGCTGCTCCTTCTGAGATGTTCCAAATCGAGTCCAAGGAGCGGGACCTGTTAACCGCACATGACTGGATGCAGGCCACCCCTTGGGAGGGGTGATAGCCAAGGCAGAGGCAGTTCCTGGAGAGAGAAGCAGCTGCAAACTTCAGAAGCCCATGTGTCCAGCAGCTGAAGAACTGGGTGTCGTGGTCCTGATGTGGACGTGGTGAACACACCAAGCATGTGAGGACATAGGCCTGGGAACCTCTCAGACCTGTGAATGCCAGCTTTGTGGTCAACAGCTAGAGGGCCATGGGCCCATGACTTCCCATTCTTAGCCTCAGCTTCCTCATCTACAAAATGCTGAAGATGAACACAACTTTCTCGCATGCCTGGGTAAGGATAAACTGTGGTCAGAAGGTCATTTCCTGGAAAAGGGTAATGGTCAAGTAATGGATCATGCTTTGACCCTTGTTTCTATTTACCTAACAGCCTTAGACTTACACAGGGCTCGCCAATTATGACTATGGGTCAAAGGCCCTCTGACTTTTGTGTAAATAGAGTTTTATTAGAACACAGTCTCAGCCATGTGTTTCCATATTGTCTATGGTTGCTTTTATGCTACAATGCAGAGCTGAGTTGTTACTCCAGAGCCCATCTGACCCGTAAAGCCTAGAATATTTACTCTCTGACCTTTTACAAAGTTTGCCAACTCCTGATGTGACAAACATGACAAGTATCTGTGAAGAACCTGTGGCTGACTCTGTGCTATCATGTTTGTTGTCACTGGAGCATCTCTTCTGGCTACCCTGTCCTGGCATATTTCAGAGCCTTCTATTGTTTGTAACCTTGTCTTAGCCCACCTGATATTTAGTTCAAGCTCACACCTTGAGTAAATTATTGAGGGGATAAAGGGAAGAAAAGCTTCTCATGTTGATCACCCACTATGTGCCTGGTTCTGAACACAGCTGTCTTTTCATCGGATCCTCACAACTACCGGTGAGGTCAGGGTTGTTATTACCCTTCCTGGAGTTAGAGCCCTTAATATCTGTATGAGCGCAGTAAAAGGATCCCAGACTCAGAAGATTGGTAGAACTCTGGCTTTCCTACTTCCTAGCTGTGCGATCTTGGGAAAGTCACTTTACCTCTCTAACTTTCTGGGTCTTTATTATAAAATGGGAGGAGATAAGAGTGCCTGTGTCAAAGATTTGTTCTTGGAAGCCCCTGGCCTGGGGCCTGGCACGTGGTGAGCACTCACTAAATATAATACCTTGGTATTATTATCATTATTACTTGTGTTACACCCTCTGTAAAACAAGGACATTGGTATTTGTTAGAATGGGCTACTCTGAGACCTCAGGGTGGTTGGAGAATGCCAGTGAGTGGCTTGTTAATTTGCCTTTGGAATCCGATTGTGCTCACAAATTAAGAAGTTTCTGAACCCTCCCAAGTTGAGGCAGGGCTTAAGTAAGAGAAACAACTGAGCAATCTCTGCTGCCCCAGAAGAAAAGCATTCCACATGGTCTGCATGTATGAAAACATCTCATGGTACCCATACATGAGTCCCACTGTGATTTGTCAGTCATAAAATAAAGTTTTAACTGTGGGAAAAAAGAAAATGAAAGGAAGTCCCAATTCCCCTGGCACAGTGTGAGGCAGTGTTGGATGACATCTCATCCTGGTCCTGGAGGAAGCGGCCAAGGGTGTTAGTTCTATGAAACAGCAGGAAGTGGGAAGGAGGGAGTTGTGACGTTGATTCTCTCTCCACTGAGTGGGGTTGCACTCAGTTAAGGGGCTGCTCTCCGTGGAGACTGCAAGTAGGAAATTGGGGGGAAAAGCTTTTGTGCTCCTCCCAGCCCTGAGAATCCATTAAACGTGGCAATCCTAATTACGTTCACAAAGCTGCCTTGGGATTGCTCACTCCAAGGCTCATCCTTCCTGGAGTGGGTGTGGATATGACTCCGAACCCGGTCATATGTTTCCACGGGGGATGCAAAGGCTCCTGCCTTTGCTTCCCAGACACCTCCTGCGTGCCGGCTTCCTGCCAGGCCCTCTGCCTGGCAGTGAGGAGGCAGGTGTCTCTGCCCATGAGCAGATGCTCCGTGCACACCCCAGAGAGCTCTGGGAGGGGATCAGGGAGAGGGCGAGGCCAGAGGATGGAACGGGAGAGCAAGGGCAGGGAGGGCTTCTCTGAGGGGGTGACGTTTTAGGTAACCTCAAAGGATGATGATACAGAGGACAGATCCCCAATATAGAGAGGAGCCCATGTAGTCCCAGGGAGCTCTGGGAAGAGGCTGGAGGGGTCAGGAGGAGAGCAATGGTGTTGATCTTTATGGGGTGTCCAACAAGGCTAGGTCATTGCTGAAAGGTTCTGGAGGCTGCCAAGACCTGCTGAGCAGGGAGAAAACGTTTCATACCGCAGCAGGGTCAATCCAGTGGCCAGGACAGCACCTGGACTCAGGAGACCATGCTGGAGGCTGGGGGTGGGGACGGAGGCCTGCATGGTTTGGGATTTCACTAAAAGCAGATCCTGATACATGGGTTTGAGTGCCGGAGTTTGCTTGGGAGGAGGGGTGAACCCAGGAATCCGTCTGAGGGAAGAAAAGAAGTGAGACCGGAAGGAAATACAGCCAACACAGGGTGGGTTGATGGGCTGTTGCCATTGTGGGAGCAGGAATGGGGTCCTGCTGTGGCCCTTCTGAGAGACCTGTGGGTCACAGCTCGGGACGTCCCACTGAGGGGAGAGGAAGCTGAGGGTTTGTCCACACACTCCTCACTGCTTGAGGGTCACTCCTGGGGCCTCCACTGCTCAGAACTTCCAGGCCCTTGGGGCCAGAGAACACCCTCAGGCAGGGAGTCACGGGAAGCCATTCACATGTATTATGACCCTCTGGAGGAGACCCCCAGGGCAGGCCAAGGGCAAACAGGCAGGGCCCCCACAGCATCTGCCACAGCTGATGATGACAAAAAGTGATGGCCCCTAAACGTGTTGGGGCAGAGGGGTGTG
>NW_007221037.1:0-751 GCF_000164805.1 Carlito syrichta | reverse complement strand
CAGGTATCTTTTAATATCTGTTTTGATTTCTGTGTTGACCCAGGAGTTGCTTAGCATCATGCTGTTTAGTGTCCATGTCTTTGTGGGTTTTGGGTGAACTTTGTTGTTGTTGATATTTTTGTTCTACTATGGTCTGAGAAGGTACATGGAAAAATTTCAATCTTATGAACTTTTTATGCTTGATTTATGGCCAAGGATGTGGTCAATCTTACAGTACATTCCATGTGGTAATGAGTAGAATGTATGTTCTGTGGTCATTGGGGGACTGTTCTGTAGGTATCAATTAAGTCCATTTGATCAAGAGTTACACTGAGGTTCTGGATTTCCTTGCTGATTTTTTGTCTTGGTGATCTGTCTAGGGTTGTGAGTGGGGTATTAAAGTCCCCAGCTATGATAGTGTTAGAGTCATTATCTTCTTTCAGTTTGCCTACAAGCTGCTTTTTGAAAGTTGGTGCTCCTATGTTGGGTGCATATATGTTTGGGATGGATATTTCTTGTTGATGGATTGAACCTTTTATCATTATATAGTGACCTTCTGTATCTTTTTAATTTTTGATAGCTTAAAGGGTATTTTGTCTGATATTAAGATCGCAACCCCTGTTTTCTGTGCTCTGTTTGCCTGAAATTTTGCTTCCCATCCTCTTACTTTGAGTCTGTGAGTTTCCTTTCTGGTAAGATGAGTCTCTTGGAGAAAATATATTGTTGCCTCATGATATTTCATCCATTTTGCCATTCTTTATCTTTTCAGTGG
>NW_007221036.1:0-3770 GCF_000164805.1 Carlito syrichta | reverse complement strand
TTTTGTTCTACTATGGTCTGAGAAGGTACATGGAAAAATTTCAATCTTATGAACTTTTATGCTTGATTTATGGCCAAGGATGTGGTCAATCTTACAGTACATTCCATGTGGTAATGAGTAGAATGTATGTTCTGTGGTCATTGGGGGACTGTTCTGTAGGTATCAATTAAGTCCATTTGATCAAGAGTTACACTGAGGTTCTGGATTTCCTTGCTGATTTTTTGTCTTGGTGATCTGTCTAGGGTTGTGAGTGGGGTATTAAAGTCCCCAGCTATGATAGTGTTAGAGTCATTATCTTCTTTCAGTTTGCCTACAAGCTGCTTTTTGAAAGTTGGTGCTCCTATGTTGGGTGCATATATGTTTGGGATGGATATTTCTTGTTGATGGATTGAACCTTTTATCATTATATAGTGACCTTCTGTATCTTTTTAATTTTTGATAGCTTAAAGGGTATTTTGTCTGATATTAAGATCGCAACCCCTGTTTTCTGTGCTCTGTTTGCCTGAAACTTTACTTCCCATCCTCTTACTTTGAGTCTGTGAGTTTCCTTTCTGGTGAGATGAGTCTCTTGGAGAAAATATATTGTTGCCTCATGATATTTCATCCATTTTACCATTCTTTATCTTTTCAGTGGTGCATTTAGTCCTCAGTTCCACACCCTCATCCACCCTCCAGCCCAGCACAGCCTTGGCAAACACCTGCTTGGGCATGTGACTTCCCATTCTTAGCCCCAAAGAAAGATCTCAACCCCAACCTCAGCCAGTCTTATAGTGAGCTCTTTAATGAACAAGGCTGCTCCTTCTGAGATGTTCCAAATCGAGTCCAAGGAGCGGGACCTGTTAACCGCACATGACTGGATGCAGGCCACCCCTTGGGAGGGGTGATAACCAAGGCAGAGGCAGTTCCTGGAGAGAGAAGCAGCTGCAAGCTTCAGAAGCCCATGTGTCCAGCAGCTGAAGAACTGGGTGTCGTGGTCCTGATGTGGACGTGGTGAACACACCAAGCATGTGAGGACATAGGCCTGGGAACCTCTCAGACCTGTGAATGCCAGCTTTGTGGTCAACAGCTAGAGGGCCATGGGCCCATGACTTCCCATTCTTAGCCTCAGCTTCCTCATCTACAAAATGCTGAAGATGAACACAACTTTCTCGCATGCCTGGGTAAGGATAAACTGTGGTCAGAAGGTCATTTCCTGGAAAAGGGTAATGGTCAAGTAATGGATCATGCTTTGACCCTTGTTTCTATTTACCTAACAGCCTTAGACTTACACAGGGCTCGCCAATTATGACTATGGGTCAAAGGCCCTCTGACTTTTGTGTAAATAGAGTTTTATTAGAACACAGTCTCAGCCATGTGTTTCCATATTGTCTATGGTTGCTTTTATGCTACAATGCAGAGCTGAGTTGTTACTCCAGAGCCCATCTGACCCGTAAAGCCTAGAATATTTACTCTCTGACCTTTTACAAAGTTTGCCAACTCCTGATGTGACAAACATGACAAGTATCTGTGAAGAACCTGTGGCTGACTCTGTGCTGTCATGTTTGTTGTCACTGGAGCATCTCTTCTGGCTACCCTGTCCTGGCATATTTCAGAGCCTTCTATTGTTTGTAACCTTGTCTTAGCCCACCTGATATTTAGTTCAAGCTCACACCTTGAGTAAATTATTGAGGGGATAAAGGGAAGAAAAGCTTCTCATGTTGATCACCCACTATGTGCCTGGTTCTGAACACAGCTGTCTTTTCATCGGATCCTCACAACTACCGGTGAGGTCAGGGTTGTTATTACCCTTCCTGGAGTTAGAGCCCTTAATATCTGTATGAGCGCAGTAAAAGGATCCCAGACTCAGAAGATTGGTAGAACTCTGGCTTTCCTACTTCCTAGCTGTGCGATCTTGGGAAAGTCACTTTACCTCTCTAACTTTCTGGGTCTTTATTATAAAATGGGAGGAGATAAGAGTGCCTGTGTCAAAGATTTGTTCTTGGAAGCCCCTGGCCTGGGGCCTGGCACGTGGTGAGCACTCACTAAATATAATACCTTGGTATTATTATCATTATTACTTGTGTTACACCCTCTGTAAAACAAGGACATTGGTATTTGTTAGAATGGGCTACTCTGAGACCTCAGGGTGGTTGGAGAATGCCAGTGAGTGGCTTGTTAATTTGCCTTTGGAATCCGATTGTGCTCACAAATTAAGAAGTTTCTGAACCCTCCCAAGTTGAGGCAGGGCTTAAGTAAGAGAAACAACTGAGCAATCTCTGCTGCCCCAGAAGAAAAGCATTCCACATGGTCTGCATGTATGAAAACATCTCATGGTACCCATACATGAGTCCCACTGTGATTTGTCAGTCATAAAATAAAGTTTTAACTGTGGGAAAAAAGAAAATGAAAGGAAGTCCCAATTCCCCTGGCACAGTGTGAGGCAGTGTTGGATGACACCTCATCCTGGTCCTGGAGGAAGTGGCCAGGGTGTTAGTTCTATGAAACAGCAGGAAGTGGGAAGGAGGGAGTTGTGACGTTGATTCTCTCTCCACTGAGTGGGGTTGCACTCAGCTAAGGGGCTGCTCTCCGTGGAGACTGCAAGTAGGAAATTGGGGGGAAAAGCTTTTGTGCTCCTCCCAGCCCTGAGAATCCATTAAACGTGGCAATCCTAATTACGTTCACAAAGCTGCCTTGGGATTGCTCACTCCAAGGCTCATCCTTCCTGGAGTGGGTGTGGATATGACTCCGAACCCGGTCATATGTTTCCACGAGGGATGCAAAGGCTCCTACCTTTGCTTCCCAGACACCTCCTGCGTGCCGGCTTCCTGCCAGGCCCTCTGCCTGGCAGTGAGGAGGCAGGTGTCTCTGCCCATGAGCAGATGCTCCGTGCACACCCCAGAGAGCTCTGGGAGGGGATCAGGGAGAGGGCGAGGCCAGAGGATGGAACGGGAGAGCAAGGGCAGGGAGGGCTTCTCTGAGGGGGTGACGTTTTAGGTAACCTCAAAGGATGATGATACAGAGGACAGATCCCCAATATAGAGAGGAGCCCATGTAGTCCCAGGGAGCTCTGGGAAGAGGCTGGAGGGGTCAGGAGGAGAGCAATGGTGTTGATCTTTATGGGGTGTCCAACAAGGCTAGGTCATTGCTGAAAGGTTCTGGAGGCTGCCAAGACCTGCTGAGCAGGGAGAAAACGTTTCATACCGCAGCAGGGTCAATCCAGTGGCCAGGACAGCACCTGGACTCAGGAGACCATGCTGGAGGCTGGGGGTGGGGACGGAGGCCTGCATGGTTTGGGATTCCACTAAAAGCAGATCCTGATACATGGGTTTGGGTGCCGGAGTTTGCTTGGGAGGAGGGGTGAACCCAGGAATCCGTCTGAGGGAAGAAAAGAAGTGAGACCGGAAGGAAATACAGCCAACACAGGGTGGGTTGATGGGCTGTTGCCATTGTGGGAGCAGGAATGGGGTCCTGCTGTGGCCCTTCTGAGAGACCTGTGGGTCACAGCTCGGGACGTCCCACTGAGGGGAGAGGAAGCTGAGGGTTTGTCCACACACTCCTCACTGCTTGAGGGTCACTCCTGGGGCCTCCACTGCTCAGAACTTCCAGGCCCTTGGGGCCAGAGAACACCCTCAGGCAGGGAGTCACGGGAAGCCATTCACATGTATTGTGACCCTCTGGAGGAGACCCCCAGGGCAGGCCAAGGGCAAACAGGCAGGGCCCCCACAGCATCTGCCACAGCTGATGATGACAAAAAGTGATGGCCCCTAAACGTGTTGGGGCAGAGGGGTGTG
>NW_007221035.1:0-3747 GCF_000164805.1 Carlito syrichta | reverse complement strand
AAGGTACATGGAAAAATTTCAATCTTATGAACTTTTATGCTTGATTTATGGCCAAGGATGTGGTCAATCTACAGTACATTCCATGTGGTAATGAGTAGAATGTATGTTCTGTGGTCATTGGGGGACTGTTCTGTAGGTATCAATTAAGTCCATTTGATCAAGAGTTACACTGAGGTTCTGGATTTCCTTGCTGATTTTTTGTCTTGGTGATCTGTCTAGGGTTGTGAGTGGGGTATTAAAGTCCCCAGCTATGATAGTGTTAGAGTCATTATCTTCTTTCAGTTTGCCTACAAGCTGCTTTTTGAAAGTTGGTGCTCCTATGTTGGGTGCATATATGTTTGGGATGGATATTTCTTGTTGATGGATTGAACCTTTTATCATTATATAGTGACCTTCTGTATCTTTTTAATTTTTGATAGCTTAAAGGGTATTTTGTCTGATATTAAGATCGCAACCCCTGTTTTCTGTGCTCTGTTTGCCTGAAACTTTACTTCCCATCCTCTTACTTTGAGTCTGTGAGTTTCCTTTCTGGTGAGATGAGTCTCTTGGAGAAAATATATTGTTGCCTCATGATATTTCATCCATTTTACCATTCTTTATCTTTTCAGTGGTGCATTTAGTCCTCAGTTCCACACCCTCATCCACCCTCCAGCCCAGCACAGCCTTGGCAAACACCTGCTTGGGCATGTGACTTCCCATTCTTAGCCCCAAAGAAAGATCTCAACCCCAACCTCAGCCAGTCCTATAGTGAGCTCTTTAATGAACAAGGCTGCTCATTCTGAGATGTTTCAAATCGAGTCCAAGGAGTGGGACCTGTTAACCGCACATGACTGGATGCAGGCCACCCCTTGGGAGGGGTGATAACCAAGGCAGAGGCAGTTCCTGGAGAGAGAAGCAGCTGCAAGCTTCAGAAGCCCATGTGTCCAGCAGCTGAAGAACTGGGTGTCGTGGTCCTGATGTGGACGTGGTGAACACACCAAGCATGTGAGGACATAGGCCTGGGAACCTCTCAGACCTGTGAATGCCAGCTTTGTGGTCAACAGCTAGAGGGCCATGGGCCCATGACTTCCCATTCTTAGCCTCAGCTTCCTCATCTACAAAATGCTGAAGATGAACACAACTTTCTCGCATGCCTGGGTAAGGATAAACTGTGGTCAGAAGGTCATTTCCTGGAAAAGGGTAATGGTCAAGTAATGGATCATGCTTTGACCCTTGTTTCTATTTACCTAACAGCCTTAGACTTACACAGGGCTCGCCAATTATGACTATGGGTCAAAGGCCCTCTGACTTTTGTGTAAATAGAGTTTTATTAGAACACAGTCTCAGCCATGTGTTTCCATATTGTCTATGGTTGCTTTTATGCTACAATGCAGAGCTGAGTTGTTACTCCAGAGCCCATCTGACCCGTAAAGCCTAGAATATTTACTCTCTGACCTTTTACAAAGTTTGCCAACTCCTGATGTGACAAACATGACAAGTATCTGTGAAGAACCTGTGGCTGACTCTGTGCTGTCATGTTTGTTGTCACTGGAGCATCTCTTCTGGCTACCCTGTCCTGGCATATTTCAGAGCCTTCTATTGTTTGTAACCTTGTCTTAGCCCACCTGATATTTAGTTCAAGCTCACACCTTGAGTAAATTATTGAGGGGATAAAGGGAAGAAAAGCTTCTCATGTTGATCACCCACTATGTGCCTGGTTCTGAACACAGCTGTCTTTTCATCGGATCCTCACAACTACCGGTGAGGTCAGGGTTGTTATTACCCTTCCTGGAGTTAGAGCCCTTAATATCTGTATGAGCGCAGTAAAAGGATCCCAGACTCAGAAGATTGGTAGAACTCTGGCTTTCCTACTTCCTAGCTGTGCGATCTTGGGAAAGTCACTTTACCTCTCTAACTTTCTGGGTCTTTATTATAAAATGGGAGGAGATAAGAGTGCCTGTGTCAAAGATTTGTTCTTGGAAGCCCCTGGCCTGGGGCCTGGCACGTGGTGAGCACTCACTAAATATAATACCTTGGTATTATTATCATTATTACTTGTGTTACACCCTCTGTAAAACAAGGACATTGGTATTTGTTAGAATGGGCTACTCTGAGACCTCAGGGTGGTTGGAGAATGCCAGTGAGTGGCTTGTTAATTTGCCTTTGGAATCCGATTGTGCTCACAAATTAAGAAGTTTCTGAACCCTCCCAAGTTGAGGCAGGGCTTAAGTAAGAGAAACAACTGAGCAATCTCTGCTGCCCCAGAAGAAAAGCATTCCACATGGTCTGCATGTATGAAAACATCTCATGGTACCCATACATGAGTCCCACTGTGATTTGTCAGTCATAAAATAAAGTTTTAACTGTGGGAAAAAAGAAAATGAAAGGAAGTCCCAATTCCCCTGGCACAGTGTGAGGCAGTGTTGGATGACACCTCATCCTGGTCCTGGAGGAAGTGGCCAGGGTGTTAGTTCTATGAAACAGCAGGAAGTGGGAAGGAGGGAGTTGTGACGTTGATTCTCTCTCCACTGAGTGGGGTTGCACTCAGCTAAGGGGCTGCTCTCCGTGGAGACTGCAAGTAGGAAATTGGGGGGAAAAGCTTTTGTGCTCCTCCCAGCCCTGAGAATCCATTAAACGTGGCAATCCTAATTACGTTCACAAAGCTGCCTTGGGATTGCTCACTCCAAGGCTCATCCTTCCTGGAGTGGGTGTGGATATGACTCCGAACCCGGTCATATGTTTCCACGAGGGATGCAAAGGCTCCTACCTTTGCTTCCCAGACACCTCCTGCGTGCCGGCTTCCTGCCAGGCCCTCTGCCTGGCAGTGAGGAGGCAGGTGTCTCTGCCCATGAGCAGATGCTCCGTGCACACCCCAGAGAGCTCTGGGAGGGGATCAGGGAGAGGGCGAGGCCAGAGGATGGAACGGGAGAGCAAGGGCAGGGAGGGCTTCTCTGAGGGGGTGACGTTTTAGGTAACCTCAAAGGATGATGATACAGAGGACAGATCCCCAATATAGAGAGGAGCCCATGTAGTCCCAGGGAGCTCTGGGAAGAGGCTGGAGGGGTCAGGAGGAGAGCAATGGTGTTGATCTTTATGGGGTGTCCAACAAGGCTAGGTCATTGCTGAAAGGTTCTGGAGGCTGCCAAGACCTGCTGAGCAGGGAGAAAACGTTTCATACCGCAGCAGGGTCAATCCAGTGGCCAGGACAGCACCTGGACTCAGGAGACCATGCTGGAGGCTGGGGGTGGGGACGGAGGCCTGCATGGTTTGGGATTCCACTAAAAGCAGATCCTGATACATGGGTTTGGGTGCCGGAGTTTGCTTGGGAGGAGGGGTGAACCCAGGAATCCGTCTGAGGGAAGAAAAGAAGTGAGACCGGAAGGAAATACAGCCAACACAGGGTGGGTTGATGGGCTGTTGCCATTGTGGGAGCAGGAATGGGGTCCTGCTGTGGCCCTTCTGAGAGACCTGTGGGTCACAGCTCGGGACGTCCCACTGAGGGGAGAGGAAGCTGAGGGTTTGTCCACACACTCCTCACTGCTTGAGGGTCACTCCTGGGGCCTCCACTGCTCAGAACTTCCAGGCCCTTGGGGCCAGAGAACACCCTCAGGCAGGGAGTCACGGGAAGCCATTCACATGTATTGTGACCCTCTGGAGGAGACCCCCAGGGCAGGCCAAGGGCAAACAGGCAGGGCCCCCACAGCATCTGCCACAGCTGATGATGACAAAAAGTGATGGCCCCTAAACGTGTTGGGGCAGAGGGGTGTG
>NW_007221034.1:0-9513 GCF_000164805.1 Carlito syrichta | reverse complement strand
CTGGTGGCTATTTCCTGTGCTTGCAAAAGCTATTGGTGAGCATCAGGTCAGCCTTGGTGTCCCCACACTGTGAAACCACCTATGCCAACTCAGTGTGGAAGAGAGGACTGCTGATTCCAAGATGTCACTTTGCTGCTGAAATGTGCTGATTGAAAATGTGCTGGTTTATGTATTGCTGAAATTGTTTCAAATGGAATTAGGCACCTAAATCAAATTTGCTACATAATTTCTCTTTTAACCATCTACACAGTACAGTGTTTGCATTATTAACTCTATGTACATGCGGTAAACCAGGATGGCCAAGAATGCTAGAAGGGCCTCAGAGTCCTGAAATGATTTCAACCTTTTTATTCAATATGATTAAAATTATATTACTAAAATATGTTATGGTAGAATGAAGGAGCATATCTCTTTTATTCTTTTTTGTTTTTGAGTAAGGGTCACACTCTATTGCCCAGGCTGGAGTGCAGTGGCATAATCATGGCTCACTGAAGCCTCAACCTCCTAGGTTCAGCCTCTCAACCTCCCACCTCCATCTCTCAAATAGCTGGGGCAACAGATATGTACCGTTATGTCTCGCTAAATTAAAAAAAAAATTTAGAGACAAAGTCTCACTACTTTTCTCAGGGTCTGAATCCCTGGGCTCAAGCAATCCTCCCACTTTGGCCACCCAAAGTGCTGAGATTACAGATGTGAGTCACTGCAACTGGTGCACCTCGATTTTAATGGAGCATGTCTACCTGCAATGTAGGAGTTGTTCTACCCTGTTTCTGGGGGAAAGTAGGGCAGATTTATTATTATAACCTGAGTTGTAGGAAAGGAAGCAGCTCAGTCATTGAGGGATTTGCCAAGGTCACACAACCAGGGACAGGGGAGCTGCCATCTACCCAGGCCTATTGACTCCAAACCTGGACACATTCTCCAATCTGATGACACTATTAACATAGCCACCATGTGATCTCTGCCAGGCTCATTTTGTGTGCTCGTATTCTGTCACCAGAACCTTGTATGGGAAGAGGAGTGAGTCGGTCACCATAACCTTCCCTAAACTTACAACAACCTAGCTGGTGGAGGGTTATGGTTTCCAGATCAAATAGAGGACATTTGGTGACATGTGCATTTCAGGGAAATTATGAATGCTTTTTCAATATAGGTATATCCCACATATTGCTTGTGGCATACTTAAATTAAAATGTATTTGTTGTTTATCTGAAGTTAAAGTTTGACTGAGCTTCCTGTACCTTGCCTGAGTGCCTGTAACTGTGGTACCCAAAGGCAATGGGGGAAGGATGAACTTTTATTGCCATTTAGTCCTTCGATCCCAGAAGCTCTCACTGCCCGTACAGCAGGCCCTGGTTTCCTCTGTGCCTTGAGGGAGACTCACAACCTACACTGGGCAGACCCTGGGTCACAGAGGGGAGGCATGATTGCCATACGTCCTTTCATGAGGGGCTCCAAACATGGACATGGACTTGGCCAACTCCCTCTTTGCCCTCAATCAGTAGCCTGGCCCATTTGGAGAGAAGGATCAGAGTAGGAACCATCTTGGCACTGGATAGGTTACTTCACTTCTCTATGACTCAGTTTCCATATCGGCAATAAGAGGGTAGTTACAGCACCTGCTTCCCCAGGGTCATTTTGGTGAGCGAATACAGTAATATTTGAAAAGTTCTTTTTTTATATAATTAATATTTCTTATTATGATATTGTGGGTTACAATTAAGGGTTAGGTATACAAATATGCTTCATTCAGGCACCCTTGTTGATAAGACGTGTCTCCCCATCCCCAGAGAGATATTTACTACCATTAATCCCATCTCCCTTCTCCCCCGATGGTTTCCCACCACTGACAGTCATTTTCTTATAGTATTAAGTTGGATGTTCAAGGTCCAGTATATGAGTGAGAACATGTGACACTCAGATCTTTGTTTCTGTGAGAGGTCACTCAGTATTATAGACTCTATTTTCATCCAGGTTGCTGCGAAATTCATGACTTTGTTCTTTTTTATGGCTGCGTAGTATGCCATTGTGTATATGTACCACATTTTTAAAATCCAGTGCTCTTTTGATGGATAGCATGGTTATTTCCAGGTCCTTACTATTGTGAACAATGCTGCGATAAACATACGTGTGTAGGTATCTTTTTTATAGAGTGATTTGAGTTCTTCAGGGTATATTCCCAATAGGGGGATTGCGGGGTCATATGGGAGGTCAATATTTAGAGCTTTTAGGAATTGCCATACTGTTTTCCACAGAGGTTGTGCTAGTTTGCACTCCCACCAACAGTGTAGAAGTGTTCCCTTTTTGCCACACCCTCTCCAACAACTTTTATTTTTTGAGTTATTGATAATTGTCATTCTGACTAGAGTTAGGTGGTATCTCAGTGTGGTTTTGATTCGCATCTCCCTGATGGTTAGTGAGGTTGAACATTTCTTAATGTGTTGGCTGCTCAGATGTCTTCCTTTGAGAAGTGTCTGTTCATATCATTTGTCCATTTTATAATGGGGTTGTTTGTTTTTTACTTTTCAGCACATTTGACTTCCTTGTAGATCCAAGGTGTTAAGCCTTTGTCAGACCTGGAGTTGACAAATACTTTTTCCCAGTGTGTAGGCTGTCTCTCTTGATGGTTTCTTTGGCTTTGCAGAAGCTTGTCAGTTAATGAGGTCCCACTTGTCTATCTTCTCTCTTATGGCCTGTGGGTTTCTGGTTTTGTTCAGGAATTAGATGTCAGTTCCAACTTCCATGAGGGTATGTCTTTCATTTTCTAAGGTTCTTATGGTTTGAGGTTTTACATTTAGGTTTCTAATCCATTTAGAGTTAATTTTTGTGTATGGGGATAGATAGGTGTCCTGTTTCAATCTTCTACATGTGGTCAGCCATTTTCCCAGCACCATTTACTGAATAGGTTCTCCTCTCCCCAGTGGTATGTGGAGGAGGCTTTGTGCAAGATGAGTTGGTTGAGAAATTGAGGTTTTGCTTCTGGAATCTCAATTCTATTCCATTGGTGTATATGTCTGCTCCTGCACAAATACCAAGCTGTTTTGATTATTGTAGCTTTATAGTAAAGTTTGAAGTCTTGTAATGTGATACCACCTGCTTTGGGTTTTTTTGTTTTGTTTTGTTTTTGCTGAGGATTGTTCTGCTATTCTTGGTCATTTGTGTTTCCATATGAATTCCTATGTTGTTTTTTCTAAGTCTGAGAAGAATGTTGCTAGCAATTTGATGGGTTTTGCATTAAATCTGTAGATTGCCTTAGGTAGGATGAACATTTTCACAATGCTGATTCTTGCAATCCATGAGCATGGGATATTTTTCCACTTGTTTGTGTCATCTTTGATTTCTTTCAGCAGTGTTTTGTAATTTTCATTGTAAAGGTCTTTCACCTTTCTGGTTAGGAAGATGCCAAGGTATTTCAATTTTTTAATGGCTATTGTAAGTGAAATTGTGGTTTTTATTTGGGTTTCTGTTTGTTTATTATTGGTATAAAGAAATACAATTGTCTTTTGCACATTTATTTTATACCCTGAGACTTTGCCAAAGTCCTTTACCAGTGTAAGGAGGTTTTTGACAGATTCTCTAGGGTTTTTAAGGTACACAATCATGTCATCTGCAAAGAGAGATAACTTGACTTCCTCTTTTCTATTTGGATACCACTAATTGCCTTATCTTCTCTGATTGCTCTAGCTAGGACTTCCAATACTATATTGAACACGAGGGGTGAGAGTGGGCATCCTTGTCGTGTTCCGTATTTCAGGGGAAATGTTTCCAATTTTTGTCTGTTTAGGAGTATGCTGGCTGTGGGTTTCTCGTAAATAGCTTTTACTATTTTGAAGTATGTTCTCCGTATGTCTAGATGTTCAAGGGTTTTTATCAGGAAGTGTGCTGGATTTTATCAAAAGCTTTTTCTGCATTTAATAATATAATCATGTAGTTTTTGTTTTGACATCTGTTGATGTATTTAATTACATTTATGGTTTTACGAATGTTGAACCAGCCTTGCATCCCAGAAGCCTACTTGGTCATGATGGATGATTTTTGAGATGTGTTGTTGGGTCCAGTTTGCTAGGATCTTGTTGAGAATTTTAGCATCAATGTTCATCAAAGATATTGGCCTGTAGTTCTCTTTCTTTGTTGGGTCTTTACCTGGTTTGGGTATCATGTGATGTTAGCTGTGTAAAATGATTTAGGGAGAGTTCCGTCTTTCTCAATCACCTGGAAGACCTTCAGTAGGATTGGTATCAGCTCCTCTTTAAATGTCTTGTAGAATTCTGTTGGAAAGTCATTTGGTCTGGGACTTTTTCTGGTAGGTAATTTTCTTATTACATAGTCAATTTCCTTGATTGTTATTTGTCTATTTAGAGACTCAGTTTCTTCTTGTTTCAACCTAGGCAGGTTGTGTGATGACAGAAAGTCCTCCATTTCCTTAAGGTTTTCAAGTTTGTTTCCATACAAGTGTATATAGTAGTCTCTAATGATCTTTTGTATTTCTTCAGGATCACATGTGACTTCAACTTTTGTGTTTCTGAATGTGTTTATTAGGGCTTTTTCTCTCTTTTTCTTGGTCAGTCTACCTAGGGGACCGTCGATCTTGCTTATCCTTTCAAAGAACCAGCTTTTTGTATCATTGATTTTTTTGTATTATCTTTTTGTTCTATTTCCTGGATTTGGGCTTTTAATTTGGTTATCTGGCTTCTTCTGCTGAAATTCTGGTTTTTGTGGTCTTGCTTTTCCAGCTTCCTTAGGTGACTTGTTAGGCTATTAATTTGTGATCCTTTCATTTTCTTCATGTGCGTTTGTAGGGATATAAATTCCCCTCTTACCACAGCTTTCATGGCATCCCAGAAATTTTGGTAAGATGTTTCTTCATTTTTATTTGTTTCCAGGTATCTTTTAATCTCTGTTTTGATTTCATCATTGACCAGGAGTTGTTTATTATCATGCTGTTTAGTGTCCATGTCTTTGTGGGTTTGGGGGGAACCTTGTTGGTGGTAATGTTTATTTTTATTCCACTGTGGTCTGAGAAGGTGCATGGTAAAATTTTGGTCCTTTTATATTTGCTTATGCTTGATATTTGCCCAACTCTATGGTCGATCTTAGAGTATGTTCCATGCGGTGATGAGTAGAATGTGTATTCTGTGGTCTTTGGATGGAGGGTTATATAGGTATTAATTAAGTCCATTTGATCAAGAGTCACATTGAGGTTTTGGATCTCATTGCTGATTTTTTTCCTGATGATCTGTCTAGGGTTGTGAGTTGGGTATTAAAGTCCCCAGCTATGATGGTATTGGAGACGATATCCTTTTATAGTTTACCTAGGAGCTGCTTTATGATAGTTGGTACTCTTATGTTCAGTGCATATATGTTCAGGATGGATATTTCTTGTTGATGGAATGAATCATTTATCATTATGTAGTGGCCTTCTGTATCCTTTTTAATTTTTGATTAGCTTAAAGGGTATTTTTTCTGAGTTAAGATCACAAATTCCTCCTTTCTTTTGTGTTCCATTCACCTAAAAATTTGTATTCCATCCTCTTACTTTGAGTCTGTGAGTGTTCTTTCTAGTCAGGTGATTCTCTTGAAGGCAGTAGATTGTTGCCTAGTGATATTTTATCCATTTTGCCATTCTATGTCTTTTCAGTGGTACATTTAATCCATTCACATTCAAATTAATTATTGAAATGTGAGAGTTGATCCCTATAATAATGTTCTTACAGAGTTGCTGTTCTTCCTGTTTGTGTGTTGTCTTTCTTTGGGTTTTAGAGTTGGCTCATGTGTGTTTTTAATCTTTTGTCTGTTCTCTTGTGAAGGACGTTGTTGTTCTTTTTTTCCTTTTCTTCTGTGTTGAATACTGTCTTACGTGTTTCCTGTAGAGGTGGTCTGATGGCAGCATAAGTTCTCACGGATTGGATATCTGAGAAAGATTTCAATTCTCCCTCATTGATGAAGCTTAGCTTGGCTGGGTAGGTTATTCTTCATTGAAATATTTTATTCTTCTAGAACTTTGAAGATAGGGCTCCAAGCTCTCCTAGCCTGGAGGGTTTCTTTAGATAAATCTGCTGCTATTCTAATTGGTCTCCCTGGTAGGTTTTCTGACCTTTTGCTCTTGCTGCCTTTAGGATTTTTTCTTGTATACCTACTTTGTTTAGGTGAATTATTATGTGGCTGGGAGTTGCTTTTGTCATTTGTTGTCTTGCAGGGGCTCTCTGAATCTCTTGTGTTTGAATTTTTTCATCGCTGATGAGATGAGGGAAGTTTTCTTGAATGATTTCCTGAAATGTTTGTTCCAGTATGGCCTCTGTTTCTCTCTCTGCCTCAGGAAGGCCAATTACTCTTAGGTTCAGTCCGTTGAAGTGATCATCCATCTCTTGAAGGTTTTGTTCTATCTTTTGAGCTTCTTTTCTATGTTTTGAAAGTTTGGGTTAGTTCTGTGTTTTGTCTTCGAGCTCTGAGATTCTTTCTTCTGATTGGCTAATTCTGCTTTCCATGCTTATTAGTTTGTTATTTATTTCCATCACAGTATTCTTTACTGCTGTTATTTCTGTCATCAGCTCCTTCCTATTTTCCTCTTGTCTGACCTCAATATTTGTAATTCTCTCTATTAATGTCTTGATGTCTGGGTTTGTTGCATTTGACCAGTCATTCTGGGGGCTCTTCATTGTTTGTGTTCCAGAGTCTGTTTTCTCAGTGTCTGACCTCCCAGGGGTCTGTGTGAGACCTATATTCTTCTTTTGATTTTCCTTCATTTGTGCAGTTTTTTCCCTCCTTACTTTTTCCGTCCCGCCATATCACCATCTTCTTTAATTTTGTTATTCAGGGGTAGAGGGGTTACTTTTACTTCTGTTTGTTCAATCTCCTATTCTTCTTTATGTATGCCCTCTTACTTTGTCCAATTCTGGAGTTACCCTGTAGGTTGGGGGTAGTTCATTTTGCAGTTTTGAGATTTACTCAAGCTGGGGGCTGTGATTCAAAATCTATCTGCAGGTTCTGGGATCCGCTGACAGGTGTATGGATAATCTGAAACCTACTTCCCACTGCCTTGGAATCTGTCCATGCAGTGGGGCTATAGGTTTACTCCCTGAAATAAAATGAGGTTAGCAGAAGGAAGAGGATGGAGCAGACAGTGGGGGAAAGAGGAGGATGGAGAGAGAGAGGAGTAAGGGGGGAAACAGACGAGTGTACCAACAAGTGGAGAGAGAGGCCTAAACTGAAACAAATAAAAACAATAAACCACAGCTACAGACTAACCAACTCCCATACAAAAAAAACTAAAAGATACAATGATGCTAACATACAAGTTAACCAACCACCTTAATGTTGTGCTGTTCCTCTATGTGAAGATATGGTTTGCAGGGAGGAGAAAAGAGAAGAAAAGGAAGAGGAAAAAAAAGGGAACAAAACATTAGGAATAGAATCAAGTCACTAAACTAACAGAACCAATCGAGCACACTCTGAAACTTTTCGTTTTAAGTCAAATGTCCTTTCAGCTCTGATTTCTAGTTGTCTTCTCAAGCTGTTAAATTTGTTCACAGTTAGGGTCAGTTGCCC
The DNA here is from genome assembly GCF_000164805.1 of Carlito syrichta. Taxonomy (NCBI): domain Eukaryota; kingdom Metazoa; phylum Chordata; class Mammalia; order Primates; family Tarsiidae; genus Carlito; species Carlito syrichta. Next base: position 1,968 of record NW_007221034.1, on the reverse strand, counting down.
CTTGGCCTGCTGTGAAGGACAGTTCAGATCACCACTCAGTTCACCACTCAAATCTGGCTTGTGTCTGTTTTTCAAGTTTGTTTGTCCCGTTTCAGTGTTGTTACCTTGAATCGCCAGAAGGTGGTGCTATCTCACAGTCCCAGAGAGGGTGGAGCCAGACAGAAGCCGGGCAGAGGCCCGAGATGGGAGCCTGTCTCAGGGAACAGGGGAGGAGACCCACGACTGGCAGAACAGCACTGTGACCATAGTGGCGGCAGTGATCCCAGCAGATCTTGCCTGCAGAGGCTTCCAGGACTGAAATTGTGGATCGCCTCAGGCACAGGTGGCACGATGTGCTATAGCCACAACGGAGGCCACAGCAGCAACAGCAGCTGCTGTGTCTGCAGCTGTAGTGGCTGTCCAGACCACCACGATGCCCCAGCGGTGGTGATGGCCAAGCTCCTTGTGAAGAGCAGGCTGCTGACATTGGGATCTGCAGCCCCCCGGGAGAGAGCCAGAGACCCTCTGCGTTCTCCTTTGCAGAGGGTCTCATAGACCAGTCTGCCCCATCGCCATCTTGTCAGAAGTCTACCAAAAAGTTCTTGACATTGTATCTGGCATTATTAAGCACTGCTGATGAATGTGTGAAACATGATGAATGCCATGGGACCAGCTGAATACCCTGAGCAGGGAGTGAGGAAAATGCATGCCCAAGCCCCAGAAACCCATGAGAGGGGGAGGGTTAAGTGTCTTTTCTTGGGAAACCTTTCTACTTATTTGAAAGGAAACATGATACCTCCCATTTATCTACTTGCCAGAATTCTGGGCTGGAGGGATTTATAAGGCCTGGGTGGCAGCCTCTCTGCCAAGGAAGCATCACCATTGGAAAAGAATAGTCCTACATTAAAACCCTCTGAGATCCTAGATATTATTCCAGGCCCAGAAAGGCTTAGCAGACCATTTGCTCACCCCCTGCCTCATCTGGGGTCTCATCCCAGCTCCCAGCACTGAGTGGGGCAATTGGTCCAAATGCCCTCTGCCCACCAGGAAGTGAGCTCCCTGGATCAGGAACCAGTGCAAAGCCATCTCTGCATCCAGACTCTGGCCTAACCATGTGTGTACCCACAACTGTTTTCTGAGATAATGGAAAGCAAGTCAGGTGTTCAGAATGGGATCTTGTCACGTAGAAAACTCTCAGGCAAAAAATGTGTCCACTTTAGAGTTCACGCTGGTTAGAGTGACTGCTCCTTCTGCTCCACACAATTTTCTCATACAGACTGAGGTGCTACACAACAAATTCCCTTGTCTAGGTATTATTGGGCTCTCAGCAATTTTTTTCCCCAGAGATAGGGTCTTGCTCTGTCGTACTGGCTGGGATGCAGTGCTGCGATGTTCTTTACTCCAAAAGTCACTATCTAAATGTAAAATGCAGCTGTAACTTAAATTCTATACAATGCTGTTCACATGACTAATATATAGGTACCTACAACTCTGGACTATAAAAGTGGACTGTGAGACTTGAAGGTTGGGCAGAACCATTTTAGAAAGACCTCAAATCCAGTTCTACTCCCTGGATTCAAATTCAGAAATAAACTTCTTTCTGCCAGTTTCTTGCCTTTTTAATTTACTGATAACAAGGGAGAGCAGCCAAGTGTTACTTGGACCATAACATTGGGTTCAATCAATACTCCCTCCACAGCCTCCTGAGTAGCTGGGACTGTAGGGACACACCACCAAGCCTGACTAATAATTTACATATTTTCTAGAGATGAGGGACTTGCTATGTTACACAGGTTGATTTCAAACTTTTGGCCTCTAATGATCCTTTTGTCTTGGTTTCCCAGAGTGCTGAAATTACAGGTGTGAACCACCATGCCTGGCCAATTTATCATTCTTTCTGAGCAGAGGAATCTCCAGCAGAATGTGAGATGGGACAGTGGCTTTTAAGATACCATATCCAAAAAATGTGGGCCTCTGTGACCTGTCTGC
>NW_007221033.1:0-781 GCF_000164805.1 Carlito syrichta | reverse complement strand
CAATCCTCAGCAAAAACAAAACAAAACAAAAAAACCCAAAGCAGGTGGAATCACATTACAAGACTTCAAACTTTACTATAAAGCTACAATAATCAAAACAGCTTGGTATTTGTGCAGGAGCAGACATATACACCAATGGAATAGAATTGAGATTCCAGAAGCAAAACCTCAATTTCTCAACCAACTCATCTTGCACAAAGCCTCCTCCACATACCACTGGGGAGAGGAGAACCTATTCAGTAAATGGTGCTGGGAAAATGGTTGACCACATGTAGAAGATTGAAACAGGACACCTATCTATCCCCATACACAAAAATTAACTCTAAATGGATTAGAAACCTAAATGTAAAACCTCAAACCATAAGAACCTTAGAAAATGAAAGACATACCCTCATGGAAGTTGGAACTGACATCTAATTCCTGAACAAAACCAGAAACCCACAGGCCATAAGAGAGAAGATAGACAAGTGGGACCTCATTAAACTGACAAGCTTCTGCAAAGCCAAAGAAACCATCAAGAGAGACAGCCTACAGACTGGGAAAAAGTATTTGTCAACTCCAGGTCTGACAAAGGCTTAACACCTTGGATCTACAAGGAAGTCAAATGTGCTGAAAAGTAAAAAACAAACAACCCCATTATAAAATGGACAAATGATATGAACAGACACTTCTCAAAGGAAGACATCTGAGCAGCCAACACATTAAGAAATGTTCAACCTCACTAACCATCAGGGAGATGCGAATCAAACCACACTGAGATACCACCTAACTCTAGTCAGAT
>NW_007221032.1:0-653 GCF_000164805.1 Carlito syrichta | reverse complement strand
CATTCCAGAAGCAAAACCTCAATTTCTCAACCAACTCATCTTGCACAAAGCCTCCTCCACATACCACTGGGGAGAGGAGAACCTATTCAGTAAATGGTGCTGGGAAAATGGCTGACCACATGTAGAAGATTGAAACAGGACACCTATCTATCCCCATACACAAAAATTAACTCTAAATGGATTAGAAACCTAAATGTAAAACCTCAAACCATAAGAACCTTAGAAAATGAAAGACATACCCTCATGGAAGTTGGAACTGACATCTAATTCCTGAACAAAACCAGAAACCCACAGGCCATAAGAGAGAAGATAGACAAGTGGGACCTCATTAAACTGACAAGCTTCTGCAAAGCCAAAGAAACCATCAAGAGAGACAGCCTACAGACTGGGAAAAAGTATTTGTTAACTCCAGGTCTGACAAAGGCTTAACACCTTGGATCTACAAGGAAGTCAAATGTGCTGAAAAGTAAAAAATAAACAACCCCATTATAAAATGGACAAATGATATGAACAGACACTTCTCAAAGGAAGACATCTGAGCAGCCAACACATTAAGAAATGTTCAACCTCACTAACCATCAGGGAGATGCGAATCAAAACCACACTGAGATACCACCTAACTCTAGTCAGAATGACAATTTTTCAATAACTCA
>NW_007221031.1:0-753 GCF_000164805.1 Carlito syrichta | reverse complement strand
CCCACATGTAGAAGATTGAAACAGGACACCTATCTATCCCCATACACAAAAATTAACTCTAAATGGATTAGAAACCTAAATGTAAAACCTCAAACCATAAGAACCTTAGAAAATGAAAGACATACCCTCATGGAAGTTGGAACTGACATCTAATTCCTGAACAAAACCAGAAACCCACAGGCCATAAGAGAGAAGATAGACAAGTGGGACCTCATTAAACTGACAAGCTTCTGCAAAGCCAAAGAAACCATCAAGAGAGACAGCCTACACACTGGGAAAAAGTATTTGTCAACTCCAGGTCTGACAAAGGCTTAACACCTTGGATCTACAAGGAAGTCAAATGTGCTGAAAAGTAAAAAACAAACAACCCCATTATAAAATGGACAAATGATATGAACAGACACTTCTCAAAGGAAGACATCTGAGCAGCCAACACATTAAGAAATGTTCAACCTCACTAACCATCAGGGAGATGTGAATCAAAACCACACTGAGATACCACCTAACTCTAGTCAGAATGACAATTATCAATAACTCAAAAAATAAAAGTTGTTGGAGAGGGTGTGGCAAAAAGGGAACACTTCTACACTGTTGGTGGGAGTGCAAACTAGCACAACCTCTGTGGAAAACAGTATGGCAATTCCTAAAAGCTCTAAATATTGACCTCCCATATGACCCCGCAATCCCCCTATTGGGAATATACCCTGAAGAACTCAAATCACTCTATAAAAAAGATACCTACACACGTATGTT
>NW_007221030.1:0-760 GCF_000164805.1 Carlito syrichta | reverse complement strand
CCCCCATTGCCTTTGGGTACCACAGTTACAGGCACTCAGGCAAGGTACAGGAAGCTCAGTCAAACTTTAACTTCAGATAAACAACAAATACATTTTAATTTAAGTATGCCACAAGCAATATGTGGGATATACCTATATTGAAAAAGCATTCATAATTTCCCTGAAATGCACATGTCACCAAATGTCCTCTATTTGATCTGGAAACCATAACCCTCCACCAGCTAGGTTGTTGTAAGTTTAGGGAAGGTTATGGTGACCGACTCACTCCTCTTCCCATACAAGGTTCTGGTGACAGAATACAAGCACACAAAATGAGCCTGGCAGAGATCACATGGTGGCTATGTTAATAGTGTCATCAGATTGGAGAATGTGTCCAGGTTTGGAGTCAATAGGCCTGGGTAGATGGCAGCTCCCCTGTCCCTGGTTGTGTGACCTTGGCAAATCCCTCAATGACTGAGCTGCTTCCTTTCCTACAACTCAGGTTATAATAATAAATCTGCCCTACTTTCCCCCAGAAACAGGGTAGAACAACTCCTACATTGCAGGTAGACATGCTCCATTAAAATCGAGGTGCACCAGTTGCAGTGACTCACATCTGTAATCTCAGCACTTTGGGTGGCCAAAGTGGGAGGATTGCTTGAGCCCAGGGATTCAGACCCTGAGAAAAGTAGTGAGACTTTGTCTCTAAATTTTTTTTTTAATTTAGCGAGACATAACGGTACATATCTGTTGCCCCAGCTATTTGAGAGATGGAGGTGGG
>NW_007221029.1:0-2550 GCF_000164805.1 Carlito syrichta | reverse complement strand
CCCTCATGGAAGTTGGAACTGACATCTAATTCCTGAACAAAACCAGAAACCCACAGGCCATAAGAGAGAAGATAGACAAGTGGGACCTCATTAAACTGACAAGCTTCTGCAAAGCCAAAGAAACCATCAAGAGAGACAGCCTACAGACTGGGAAAAAGTATTTGTCAACTCCAGGTCTGACAAAGGCTTAACACCATGGATCTACAAGGAAGTCAAATGTGCTGAAAAGTAAAAAACAAACAACCCCATTATAAAATGGACAAATGATATGAACAGACACTTCTCAAAGGAAGACATCTGAGCAGCCAACACATTAAGAAATGTTCAACCTCACTAACCATCAGGGAGATGCGAATCAAAACCACACTGAGATACCACCTAACTCTAGTCAGAATGACAATTATCAATAACTCAAAAAATAAAAGTTGTTGGAGAGGGTGTGGCAAAAAGGGAACACTTCTACACTGTTGGTGGGAGTGCAAACTAGCACAACCTCTGTGGAAAACAGTATGGCAATTCCTAAAAGCTCTAAATATTGACCTCCCATATGACCCCGCAATCCCCCTATTGGGAATATACCCTGAAGAACTCAAATCACTCTATAAAAAAGATACCTACACACGTATGTTTATCGCAGCATTGTTCACAATAGTAAGGACCTGGAAATAACCATGCTATCCATCAAAAGAGCACTGGATTTTAAAAATGTGGTACATATACACAATGGCATACTACGCAGCCATAAAAAAGAACAAAGTCATGAATTTCGCAGCAACCTGGATGAAAATAGAGTCTATAATACTGAGTGACCTCTCACAGAAACAAAGATCTGAGTGTCACATGTTCTCACTCATATACTGGACCTTGAACATCCAACTTAATACTATAAGAAAATGACTGTCAGTGGTGGGAAACCATCGGGGGAGAAGGGAGATGGGATTAATGGTAGTAAATATCTCTCTGGGGATGGGGAGACACGTCTTATCAACAAGGGTGCCTGAATGAAGCATATTTGTATACCTAACCCTTAATTGTAACCCACAATATCATAATAAGAAATATTAATTATATAAAAAAAGAACTTTTCAAATATTACTGTATTCGCTCACCAAAATGACCCTGGGGAAGCAGGTGCTGTAACTACCCTCTTATTGCCGATATGGAAACTGAGTCATAGAGAAGTGAAGTAACCTATCCAGTGCCAAGATGGTTCCTACTCTGATCCTTCTCTCCAAATGGGCCAGGCTACTGATTGAGGGCAAAGAGGGAGTTGGCCAAGTCCATGTCCATGTTTGGAGCCCCTCATGAAAGGACGTATGGCAATCATGCCTCCCCTCTGTGACCCAGGGTCTGCCCAGTGTAGGTTGTGAGTCTCCCTCAAGGCACAGAGGAAACCAGGGCCTGCTGTACGGGCAGTGAGAGCTTCTGGGATCGAAGGACTAAATGGCAATAAAAGTTCATCCTTCCCCCATTGCCTTTGGGTACCACAGTTACAGGCACTCAGGCAAGGTACAGGAAGCTCAGTCAAACTTTAACTTCAGATAAACAACAAATACATTTTAATTTAAGTATGCCACAAGCAATATGTGGGATATACCTATATTGAAAAAGCATTCATAATTTCCCTGAAATGCACATGTCACCAAATGTCCTCTATTTGATCTGGAAACCATAACCCTCCACCAGCTAGGTTGTTGTAAGTTTAGGGAAGGTTATGGTGACCGACTCACTCCTCTTCCCATACAAGGTTCTGGTGACAGAATACAAGCACACAAAATGAGCCTGGCAGAGATCACATGGTGGCTATGTAATAGTGTCATCAGATTGGAGAATGTGTCCAGGTTTGGAGTCAATAGGCCTGGGTAGATGGCAGCTCCCCTGTCCCTGGTTGTGTGACCTTGGCAAATCCCTCAATGACTGAGCTGCTTCCTTTCCCACAACTCAGGTTATAATAATAAATCTGCCCTACTTTCCCCCAGAAACAGGGTAGAACAACTCCTACATTGCAGGTAGACATGCTCCATTAAAATCGAGGTGCACTAGTTGCAGTGACTCACATCTGTAATCTCAGCACTTTGGGTGGCCAAAGTGGGAGGATTGCTTGAGCCCAGGGATTCAGACCCTGAGAAAAGTAGTGAGACTTTGTCTCTAAATTTTTTTTTTAATTTAGCGAGACATAACGGCACATATCTGTTGCCCCAGCTATTTGAGAGATGGAGGTGGGAGGTTGAGAGGCTGAACCTAGGAGGTTGAGGCTTCAGTGAGCCATGATTATACCACTGCACTCCAGCCTGGGCAATAGAGTGTGACCCTTACTCAAAAACAAAAAAGAATAAAAGAGATATGCTCCTTCATTCTACCATAACATATTTTAGTAATATAATTTTAATCATATTGAATAAAAAGGTTGAAATCATTTCAGGACTCTGAGGCCCTTCTAGCATTCTTGGCCATCCTGGTTTACCGCATGTACATAGAGTTAATAATGCAAACACTGTACTGTGTAGATGGTTAAAAGAGAAATTATGTAGCAAATTTGATTTAGGTGCC
>NW_007221028.1:0-787 GCF_000164805.1 Carlito syrichta | reverse complement strand
AATAATAAATCTGCCCTACTTTCCCCCAGAAACAGGAGTAGAACAACTCCTACATTGCAGGTAGACATGCTCCATTAAAATCGAGGTGCACCAGTTGCAGTGACTCACATCTGTAATCTCAGCACTTTGGGTGGCCAAAGTGGGAGGATTGCTTGAGCCCAGGGATTCAGACCCTGAGAAAAGTAGTGAGACTTTGTCTCTAAATTTTTTTTTTAATTTAGCGAGACATAACGGTACATATCTGTTGCCCCAGCTATTTGAGAGATGGAGGTGGGAGGTTGAGAGGCTGAACCTAGGAGGTTGAGGCTTCAGTGAGCCATGATTATGCCACTGCACTCCAGCCTGGGTAATAGAGTGTGACCCTTACTCAAAAACAAAAAAGAATAAAAGAGATATGCTCCTTCATTCTACCATAACATATTTTAGTAATATAATTTTAATCATATTGAATAAAAAGGTTGAAATCATTTCAGGACTCTGAGGCCCTTCTAGCATTCTTGGCCATCCTGGTTTACCGCATGTACATAGAGTTAATAATGCAAACACTGTACTGTGTAGATGGTTAAAAGAGAAATTATGTAGCAAATTTGATTTAGGTGCCTAATTCCATTTGAAACAATTTCAGCAATACATAAACCAGCACATTTTCAATCAGCACATTTCAGCAGCAAAGTGACATCTTGGAATCAGCAGTCCTCTCTTCCACACTGAGTTGGCATAGGTGGTTTCACAGTGTGGGGACACCAAGGCTGACCTGATGCTCACCAATAGCTTTTGCAAGCACAGG
>NW_007221027.1:0-832 GCF_000164805.1 Carlito syrichta | reverse complement strand
GAGAAAAGTAGTGAGACTTTGTCTCTAAATTTTTTTTTTAATTTAGCGAGACATAACGGCACATATCTGTTGCCCCAGCTATTTGAGAGATGGAGGTGGGAGGTTGAGAGGCTGAACCTAGGAGGTTGAGGCTTCAGTGAGCCATGATTATACCACTGCACTCCAGCCTGGGCAATAGAGTGTGACCCTTACTCAAAAACAAAAAAGAATAAAAGAGATATGCTCCTTCATTCTACCATAACATATTTTAGTAATATAATTTTAATCATATTGAATAAAAAGGTTGAAATCATTTCAGGACTCTGAGGCCCTTCTAGCATTCTTGGCCATCCTGGTTTACCGCATGTACATAGAGTTAATAATGCAAACACTGTACTGTGTAGATGGTTAAAAGAGAAATTATGTAGCAAATTTGATTTAGGTGCCTAATTCCATTTGAAACAATTTCAGCAATACATAAACCAGCACATTTTCAATCAGCACATTTCAGCAGCAAAGTGACATCTTGGAATCAGCAGTCCTCTCTTCCGCACTGAGTTGGCATAGGTGGTTTCACAGTGTGGGGACACCAAGGCTGACCTGATGCTCACCAATAGCTTTTGCAAGCACAGGAAATAGCCACCAGTGCCAATCATGTGAACTCCTGGCCCAGCAGAAAGGCAAGTCTCACCTGGGAGACCCGCCCACAGGATTTGCCATACCAGCTCAAAGGTGGGTCACAAAGGTGCCCAAGGTGGCTCTCAGTGTCTTATTTGTGAATCTATATATAGTATCCCATTGAGTACTGAGAGTCATGGAGGCTTTTGGAGATAGACATGGAGGCTTTTGGAGA
>NW_007221026.1:0-3792 GCF_000164805.1 Carlito syrichta | reverse complement strand
CAGCCTGGGCAATAGAGTGTGACCCTTACTCAAAAACAAAAAAGAATAAAAGAGATATGCTCCTTCATTCTACCATAACATATTTTAGTAATATAATTTTAATCATATTGAATAAAAAGGTTGAAATCATTTCAGGACTCTGAGGCCCTTCTAGCATTCTTGGCCATCCTGGTTTACCGCATGTACATAGAGTTAATAATGCAAACACTGTACTGTGTAGATGGTTAAAAGAGAAATTATGTAGCAAATTTGATTTAGGTGCCTAATTCCATTTGAAACAATTTCAGCAATACATAAACCAGCACATTTTCAATCAGCACATTTCAGCAGCAAAGTGACATCTTGGAATCAGCAGTCCTCTCTTCCACACTGAGTTGGCATAGGTGGTTTCACAGTGTGGGGACACCAAGGCTGACCTGATGCTCACCAATAGCTTTTGCAAGCACAGGAAATAGCCACCAGTGCCAATCATGTGAACTCCTGGCCCAGCAGAAAGGCAAGTCTCACCTGGGAGACCCGCCCACGGGATTTGCCATACCAGCTCAAAGGTGGGTCACAAAGGTGCCCAAGGTGGCTCTCAGTGTCTTATTTGTGAATCTATATATAGTATCCCATTGAGTACTGAGAGTCATGGAGGCTTTTGGAGATAGACAGGATTCCAAGACTGAAACTTGGACCAAGGATCCTGGCCTTTGTCCTGGAGCAGTTGCCCAGGACATTTCCTGGCTCCAAGAAGTTTCATTCATGGGAATGGCCAAGCATTCATCTCTGGGTCAAACTGGCCTGAAGCCCAGACCAACTGCATAATAATCAGGAGATGTTTGGTAGTCCCAGGGCTTTCTGGAACCCCACTCTTCACCTGTGAAGTAGGGATGCTAAAAGTAACCTCACACCTGTCATCTGCCATCATGTGAAGCAGGTAGCACCACCCCGCAACTGTAAACCCAGTGCAGCAGATACAGTGGACTTCTGACCAGTGATTCAAAACTCTCAGGAGCTCAGAGAAGCTACACACACACATACACGCACACACACACACTCACATACTCCCATAGACCCACAGACACACACATGTCCACAGACCCAGAGACACACTGATATCCATAGAGACACATAGACATCCACACAGATAGGCAAAGCAGGACTTCGACACAGCTGGTTGGATGTGGCCCAAGTAGCCCCCACCAATACGGCAGTCACTGGTTCATGTGAACACCTGTCCCTTCCTGACCACTACTCCATCCCAGTCACCAAGCCAAGGTTTGCTCCAGGGTCCAGGTGAGAACTTAACCTTTCACATTGCTTGGTCATAAAAACAAAACCACACATCTAACAGTCAGGTTTGAGGCAGCCTCCTGAAAACGTCCCTGGGTCCAAGAGCTGTGTGGAAGCCACCCCACATGAGTTGAGCGTCGTCTGCTCTTGGGACAGGACTTCCTCCTACCCTCCCTCTTTCCATGTGCTGTTTCTTTATTGGGAAAGGTTCTCAGCCACATGGCTGGCCTCTAAACACAGTCAGTGAACAGAGACTCCTCCCACCCTGGCTGGCCGAGCCCCAACACCAGGAGGTGAGGGAACAGCTACAGTAATAGACATCACCTTCTGCTCCTTGGGGGGCACCCACAAGCTCCCATGCTGGGCTCCACCCCATAGAGCTGCCCCTGGGTTTACAGCGCAGCATACCAGCCCACAGGTGACCACTGCATACAGTCCTGGCAGTTCCTGTAAGTCAGACACATGCTATCAAGGTCTCCCCAGTTGCTCAGTCATCAGGCCAATCAAACCCTGCAGGTGGTGATTTAACAAGGCTGCAGGTCAGTCTTGTAAATGGAAAGCTGGGAAGTACCACATGACCTGTGAGACCATAGCATCCCAGCCCTTACTGAGCTTCAGAAACACCAGGAAGCTGTCACAACAGGTGAAGTTGGCAGCTCTACATTTCTCATGAGACTTCAGGTGGGGCTGCACTTCCATGGGGAATTACTGCAATTGTGAAGGATGTGCACAGCACTGTGAGGAGGGTCCAGGAGTGGACTCACCTGATGTGCTGGTTTGAGGAGGAACATAATCGACCACTATGGAGCTCCTCCATTGCCTCCCTGGACACTTCAATCTGTTTCCCCAGGGCCCCTCCACTCCAACAGGTGCAACTCAAGTTGGAATGTACCTTACCCCTACTCTACCCAGTAACTCATTCTATATAACAAATGCCCAATACTTCATAGCATCAAACAGCTGTTATACTGTATCTATGGGTTGGAGTCTGTAAGCCAGGACGGTAGGCAGGGCACAAGCAAGAACAGCTTGTCTCTGCTCACAGTGTCTGGGACTTGGGTTGGGGAAGACTCAGGAGTTTAGAAGCATCTAAAGCTGTCTTTACTCACCTGTCCAACAGTTGATGCTTTCAACTGGTCCTTGACTGGGGCTGTCAGAGCACAACAGTTCACCTAGCATGGCACCTCAGGCCAATCATATTTCTTTAGACAGATGTCCAGGTTCCAATGGTGAGTGTCATAGGGAACCAGTATCTATGGTCAGAAGTCACCTACTGTCACACTGCATCAGTCACCTTGAACATTAGCTGAAATTCCAGGGGATTCGGGGGTGGACATCAAGACTACCTCTCCATGGAAGAGTGTCCAAGAATTTGCAGGCATGTCTTAAACCAGTCACCATTGAAACAGTGACTCCAGCATGCAAGCTCCCTCTATGCCTCTGACTCCTTCCTTGGTTCAGGGCCTCCCTGCCTCCCAACTGGGCTTTGAAAAAACTCCCTTATTGGTCTCTCCATCTCTAGTAATGCTTCTCCCAGCCAACTATTAGCAACAGGGATGTTCATGACACAAATAGGTCCAGTAACTTCCTACTAGATTTTTCCTGCAGCTTACCATAGTGGTGGGATGGCAATGTGGCTTTTTAATTATGGAAAAATTCTTATTAATCAGTGTGTCCAGGTTATTACGTATTATTGAAAGCCTGGGAAAAAGCTGTGTTGGAGGCTTTCAACTCCCTAGTAACCCAAGTCTCACAGCTGTGCATGGACTAGCACGTGGGGTGCCCAGTGCTGCTCTGCGGACTGCCACCAAGATGCATGCCTCAGCCTGCCTCAGTCATCCTCTTGGGGAAACAGGCACTGTTGCATGACTGGGGGAGGATGAAGGGTATGACTGCGACCTGGGCATCGCCCCTGTCTTGTGATCTCAGCTGATTTGACCTCTTGATTGCGAGAATCCTCCTTCCCCAGGGTCCCCATAACCTTGGGGCTGCAACCCGGGGATAAAGAGCAAGGTCTCTGGGATCAGACAAGCCCAGGTCCTAGAGCCTGGTCACCACTAATCTGCTGTGTGACTAAGGAATATCGCTGCACCTCTCTGAGTCCCAATTGAGACAACGTTACCAGCAGTACCTCCATGAAAGTCATTATGAGATGTAAACAAAATAATACCCATGGAGTATGAATGCCAGTTCAGGCATAGAAAGGAGGCTCAGGGTGTGGCAGGTGTTAGTTCAGTAGTTGAGCACTCAGTACCCATGACTCCCACTTAAGAATGGTGCCACTCATCACTTACCATGATAAGTCTGTGAGTTTTCATCTGTAAACCATGTCAGTACCCATATCAGTACTCTCATGACATCATGAGGATGCGCCAGTTCTGAGAAGGACAAGTTCCAGGGCTGGCTCTATTATCCTCATATTTATAGGATTATGGCTGGCAATAGCCACCATGTGTTGTAATCACTGGATTCCAACTCTTTTCTCAGTGAGTCCGTGGTCATGGCAGATGGACAGAC
>NW_007221025.1:0-3746 GCF_000164805.1 Carlito syrichta | reverse complement strand
ATAAAAGAGATATGCTCCTTCATTCTACCATAACATATTTAAAAAATATAATTTTAATCATATTGAATAAAAAGGTTGAAATCATTTCAGGACTCTGAGGCCCTTCTAGCATTCTTGGCCATCCTGGTTTACCGCATGTACATAGAGTTAATAATGCAAACACTGTACTGTGTAGATGGTTAAAAGAGAAATTATGTAGCAAATTTGATTTAGGTGCCTAATTCCATTTGAAACAATTTCAGCAATACATAAACCAGCACATTTTCAATCAGCACATTTCAGCAGCAAAGTGACATCTTGGAATCAGCAGTCCTCTCTTCCACACTGAGTTGGCATAGGTGGTTTCACAGTGTGGGGACACCAAGGCTGACCTGATGCTCACCAATAGCTTTTGCAAGCACAGGAAATAGCCACCAGTGCCAATCATGTGAACTCCTGGCCCAGCAGAAAGGCAAGTCTCACCTGGGAGACCCGCCCACGGGATTTGCCATACCAGCTCAAAGGTGGGTCACAAAGGTGCCCAAGGTGGCTCTCAGTGTCTTATTTGTGAATCTATATATAGTATCCCATTGAGTACTGAGAGTCATGGAGGCTTTTGGAGATAGACAGGATTCCAAGACTGAAACTTGGACCAAGGATCCTGGCCTTTGTCCTGAGCAGTTGCCCAGGACATTTCCTGGCTCCAAGAAGTTTCATTCATGGGAATGGCCAAGCATTCATCTCTGGGTCAAACTGGCCTGAAGCCCAGACCAACTGCATAATAATCAGGAGATGTTTGGTAGTCCCAGGGCTTTCTGGAACCCCACTCTTCACCTGTGAAGTAGGGATGCTAAAAGTAACCTCACACCTGTCATCTGCCATCATGTGAAGCAGGTAGCACCACCCCGCAACTGTAAACCCAGTGCAGCAGATACAGTGGACTTCTGACCAGTGATTCAAAACTCTCAGGAGCTCAGAGAAGCTACACACACACATACACGCACACACACACACTCACATACTCCCATAGACCCACAGACACACACATGTCCACAGACCCAGAGACACACTGATATCCATAGAGACACATAGACATCCACACAGATAGGCAAAGCAGGACTTCGACACAGCTGGTTGGATGTGGCCCAAGTAGCCCCCACCAATACGGCAGTCACTGGTTCATGTGAACACCTGTCCCTTCCTGACCACTACTCCATCCCAGTCACCAAGCCAAGGTTTGCTCCAGGGTCCAGGTGAGAACTTAACCTTTCACATTGCTTGGTCATAAAAACAAAACCACACATCTAACAGTCAGGTTTGAGGCAGCCTCCTGAAAACGTCCCTGGGTCCAAGAGCTGTGTGGAAGCCACCCCACATGAGTTGAGCGTCGTCTGCTCTTGGGACAGGACTTCCTCCTACCCTCCCTCTTTCCATGTGCTGTTTCTTTATTGGGAAAGGTTCTCAGCCACATGGCTGGCCTCTAAACACAGTCAGTGAACAGAGACTCCTCCCACCCTGGCTGGCCGAGCCCCAACACCAGGAGGTGAGGGAACAGCTACAGTAATAGACATCACCTTCTGCTCCTTGGGGGGCACCCACAAGCTCCCATGCTGGGCTCCACCCCATAGAGCTGCCCCTGGGTTTACAGCGCAGCATACCAGCCCACAGGTGACCACTGCATACAGTCCTGGCAGTTCCTGTAAGTCAGACACATGCTATCAAGGTCTCCCCAGTTGCTCAGTCATCAGGCCAATCAAACCCTGCAGGTGGTGATTTAACAAGGCTGCAGGTCAGTCTTGTAAATGGAAAGCTGGGAAGTACCACATGACCTGTGAGACCATAGCATCCCAGCCCTTACTGAGCTTCAGAAACACCAGGAAGCTGTCACAACAGGTGAAGTTGGCAGCTCTACATTTCTCATGAGACTTCAGGTGGGGCTGCACTTCCATGGGGAATTACTGCAATTGTGAAGGATGTGCACAGCACTGTGAGGAGGGTCCAGGAGTGGACTCACCTGATGTGCTGGTTTGAGGAGGAACATAATCGACCACTATGGAGCTCCTCCATTGCCTCCCTGGACACTTCAATCTGTTTCCCCAGGGCCCCTCCACTCCAACAGGTGCAACTCAAGTTGGAATGTACCTTACCCCTACTCTACCCAGTAACTCATTCTATATAACAAATGCCCAATACTTCATAGCATCAAACAGCTGTTATACTGTATCTATGGGTTGGAGTCTGTAAGCCAGGACGGTAGGCAGGGCACAGCAAGAACAGCTTGTCTCTGCTCCACAGTGTCTGGGACCTTGGTTGGGGAGACTCAGGAGTTTAGAAGCATCTAAAGCTGTCTTTACTCACCTGTCCAACAGTTGATGCTTTCAACTGGTCCTTGACTGGGGCTGTCAGAGCACAACAGTTCACCTAGCATGGCACCTCAGGCCAATCATATTTCTTTAGACAGATGTCCAGGTTCCAATGGTGAGTGTCATAGGGAACCAGTATCTATGGTCAGAAGTCACCTACTGTCACACTGCATCAGTCACCTTGAACATTAGCTGAAATTCCAGGGGATTCGGGGGTGGACATCAAGACTACCTCTCCATGGAAGAGTGTCCAAGAATTTGCAGGCATGTCTTAAACCAGTCACCATTAAAACAGTGACTCCAGCATGCAAGCTCCCTCTATGCCTCTGACTCCTTCCTTGGTTCAGGGCCTCCCTGCCTCCCAACTGGGCTTTGAAAAAACTCCCTTATTGGTCTCTCCATCTCTAGTAATGCTTCTCCCAGCCAACTATTAGCAACAGGGATGTTCATGACACAAATAGGTCCAGTAACTTCCTACTAGATTTTTCCTGCAGCTTACCATAGTGGTGGGATGGCAATGTGGCTTTTTAATTATGGAAAAATTCTTATTAATCAGTGTGTCCAGGTTATTACGTATTATTGAAAGCCTGGGAAAAAGCTGTGTTGGAGGCTTTTCAACTCCCTAGTAACCCAAGTCTCACAGCTGTGCATGGAATAGCACGTGGGGTGCCCAGTGCTGCTCTGCGGACTGCCACCAAGATGCATGCCTCAGCCTGCCTCAGTCATCCTCTTGGGGAAACAGGCACTGTTGCATGACTGGGGGAGGATGAAGGGTATGACTGCGACCTGGGCATCGCCCCTGTCTTGTGATCTCAGCTGATTTGACCTCTTGATTGCGAGAATCCTCCTTCCCCAGGGTCCCCATAACCTTGGGGCTGCAACCCGGGGATAAAGAGCAAGGTCTCTGGGATCAGACAAGCCCAGGTCCTAGAGCCTGGTCACCACTAATCTGCTGTGTGACTAAGGAATATCGCTGCACCTCTCTGAGTCCCAATTGAGACAACGTTACCAGCAGTACCTCCATGAAAGTCATTATGAGATGTAAACAAAATAATACCCATGGAGTATGAATGCCAGTTCAGGCATAGAAAGGAGGCTCAGGGTGTGGCAGGTGTTAGTTCAGTAGTTGAGCACTCAGTACCCATGACTCCCACTTAAGAATGGTGCCACTCATCACTTACCATGATAAGTCTGTGAGTTTTCATCTGTAAACCATGTCAGTACCCATATCAGTACTCTCATGACATCATGAGGATGCGCCAGTTCTGAGAAGGACAAGTTCCAGGGCTGGCTCTATTATCCTCATATTTATAGGATTATGGCTGGCAATAGCCACCATGTGTTGTAATCACTGGATTCCAACTCTTTTCTCAGTGAGTCCGTGGTCATGGCAGATGGACAGAC
>NW_007221024.1:0-3328 GCF_000164805.1 Carlito syrichta | reverse complement strand
CCAATCATGTGAACTCCTGGCCCAGCAGAAAGGCAAGTCTCACCTGGGAGACCCGCCCACGGGATTTGCCATACCAGCTCAAAGGTGGGTCACAAAGGTGCCCAAGGTGGCTCTCAGTGTCTTATTTGTGAATCTATATATAGTATCCCATTGAGTACTGAGAGTCATGGAGGCTTTTGGAGATAGACAGGATTCCAAGACTGAAACTTGGACCAAGGATCCTGGCCTTTGTCCTGGAGCAGTTGCCCAGGACATTTCCTGGCTCCAAGAAGTTTCATTCATGGGAATGGCCAAGCATTCATCTCTGGGTCAAACTGGCCTGAAGCCCAGACCAACTGCATAATAATCAGGAGATGTTTGGTAGTCCCAGGGCTTTCTGGAACCCCACTCTTCACCTGTGAAGTAGGGATGCTAAAAGTAACCTCACACCTGTCATCTGCCATCATGTGAAGCAGGTAGCACCACCCCGCAACTGTAAACCCAGTGCAGCAGATACAGTGGACTTCTGACCAGTGATTCAAAACTCTCAGGAGCTCAGAGAAGCTACACACACACATACACGCACACACACACACTCACATACTCCCATAGACCCACAGACACACACATGTCCACAGACCCAGAGACACACTGATATCCATAGAGACACATAGACATCCACACAGATAGGCAAAGCAGGACTTCGACACAGCTGGTTGGATGTGGCCCAAGTAGCCCCCACCAATACGGCAGTCACTGGTTCATGTGAACACCTGTCCCTTCCTGACCACTACTCCATCCCAGTCACCAAGCCAAGGTTTGCTCCAGGGTCCAGGTGAGAACTTAACCTTTCACATTGCTTGGTCATAAAAACAAAACCACACATCTAACAGTCAGGTTTGAGGCAGCCTCCTGAAAACGTCCCTGGGTCCAAGAGCTGTGTGGAAGCCACCCCACATGAGTTGAGCGTCGTCTGCTCTTGGGACAGGACTTCCTCCTACCCTCCCTCTTTCCATGTGCTGTTTCTTTATTGGGAAAGGTTCTCAGCCACATGGCTGGCCTCTAAACACAGTCAGTGAACAGAGACTCCTCCCACCCTGGCTGGCCGAGCCCCAACACCAGGAGGTGAGGGAACAGCTACAGTAATAGACATCACCTTCTGCTCCTTGGGGGGCACCCACAAGCTCCCATGCTGGGCTCCACCCCATAGAGCTGCCCCTGGGTTTACAGCGCAGCATACCAGCCCACAGGTGACCACTGCATACAGTCCTGGCAGTTCCTGTAAGTCAGACACATGCTATCAAGGTCTCCCCAGTTGCTCAGTCATCAGGCCAATCAAACCCTGCAGGTGGTGATTTAACAAGGCTGCAGGTCAGTCTTGTAAATGGAAAGCTGGGAAGTACCACATGACCTGTGAGACCATAGCATCCCAGCCCTTACTGAGCTTCAGAAACACCAGGAAGCTGTCACAACAGGTGAAGTTGGCAGCTCTACATTTCTCATGAGACTTCAGGTGGGGCTGCACTTCCATGGGGAATTACTGCAATTGTGAAGGATGTGCACAGCACTGTGAGGAGGGTCCAGGAGTGGACTCACCTGATGTGCTGGTTTGAGGAGGAACATAATCGACCACTATGGAGCTCCTCCATTGCCTCCCTGGACACTTCAATCTGTTTCCCCAGGGCCCCTCCACTCCAACAGGTGCAACTCAAGTTGGAATGTACCTTACCCCTACTCTACCCAGTAACTCATTCTATATAACAAATGCCCAATACTTCATAGCATCAAACAGCTGTTATACTGTATCTATGGGTTGGAGTCTGTAAGCCAGGACGGTAGGCAGGGCACAGCAAGAACAGCTTGTCTCTGCTCCACAGTGTCTGGGACCTTGGTTGGGGAGACTCAGGAGTTTAGAAGCATCTAAAGCTGTCTTTACTCACCTGTCCAACAGTTGATGCTTTCAACTGGTCCTTGACTGGGGCTGTCAGAGCACAACAGTTCACCTAGCATGGCACCTCAGGCCAATCATATTTCTTTAGACGGATGTCCAGGTTCCAATGGTGAGTGTCATAGGGAACCAGTATCTATGGTCAGAAGTCACCTACTGTCACACTGCATCAGTCACCTTGAACATTAGCTGAAATTCCAGGGGATTCGGGGGTGGACATCAAGACTACCTCTCCATGGAAGAGTGTCCAAGAATTTGCAGGCATGTCTTAAACCAGTCACCATTGAAACAGTGACTCCAGCATGCAAGCTCCCTCTATGCCTCTGACTCCTTCCTTGGTTCAGGGCCTCCCTGCCTCCCAACTGGGCTTTGAAAAAACTCCCTTATTGGTCTCTCCATCTCTAGTAATGCTTCTCCCGGCCAACTATTAGCAACAGGGATGTTCATGACACAAATAGGTCCAGTAACTTCCTACTAGATTTTTCCTGCAGCTTACCATAGTGGTGGGATGGCAATGTGGCTTTTTAATTATGGAAAAATTCTTATTAATCAGTGTGTCCAGGTTATTACGTATTATTGAAAGCCTGGGAAAAAGCTGTGTTGGAGGCTTTTCAACTCCCTAGTAACCCAAGTCTCACAGCTGTGCATGGACTAGCACGTGGGGTGCCCAGTGCTGCTCTGCGGACTGCCACCAAGATGCATGCCTCAGCCTGCCTCAGTCATCCTCTTGGGGAAACAGGCACTGTTGCATGACTGGGGGAGGATGAAGGGTATGACTGCGACCTGGGCATCGCCCCTGTCTTGTGATCTCAGCTGATTTGACCTCTTGATTGCGAGAATCCTCCTTCCCCAGGGTCCCCATAACCTTGGGGCTGCAACCCGGGGATAAAGAGCAAGGTCTCTGGGATCAGACAAGCCCAGGTCCTAGAGCCTGGTCACCACTAATCTGCTGTGTGACTAAGGAATATCGCTGCACCTCTCTGAGTCCCAATTGAGACAACGTTACCAGCAGTACCTCCATGAAAGTCATTATGAGATGTAAACAAAATAATACCCATGGAGTATGAATGCCAGTTCAGGCATAGAAAGGAGGCTCAGGGTGTGGCAGGTGTTAGTTCAGTAGTTGAGCACTCAGTACCCATGACTCCCACTTAAGAATGGTGCCACTCATCACTTACCATGATAAGTCTGTGAGTTTTCATCTGTAAACCATGTCAGTACCCATATCAGTACTCTCATGACATCATGAGGATGCGCCAGTTCTGAGAAGGACAAGTTCCAGGGCTGGCTCTATTATCCTCATATTTATAGGATTATGGCTGGCAATAGCCACCATGTGTTGTAATCACTGGATTCCAACTCTTTTCTCAGTGAGTCCGTGGTCATGGCAGATGGACAGAC
>NW_007221023.1:0-537 GCF_000164805.1 Carlito syrichta | reverse complement strand
GTTAGTTCAGTAGTTGAGCACTCAGTACCCATGACTCCCACTTAAGAATGGTGCCACTCATCACTTACCATGATAAGTCTGTGAGTTTTCATCTGTAAACCATGTCAGTACCCATATCAGTACTCTCATGACATCATGAGGATGCGCCAGTTCTGAGAAGGACAAGTTCCAGGGCTGGCTCTATTATCCTCATATTTATAGGATTATGGCTGGCAATAGCCACCATGTGTTGTAATCACTGGATTCCAACTCTTTTCTCAGTGAGTCCGTGGTCATGGCAGATGGACAGACAACACTCCTGAGACTTGGAAGTAGCCCTCTTCCCCCTTCTCCTCACCAGAACCTTCTAATCAATGGAAAATTGCACAGTCCAATGGAAGTGGGGCGAGTGGGGGCAGGTACAGACACATCACAGGTTACCGTATCCGGAACCCAGTGCCAGCCTCCATCCCTCATGTGTTCTGTCACCTACCAAGCCTTTAGGGAGAAACTAGTTCAGGTCCCATGAAGGATGGTGGGCCATTTTCCCATGAGCCC
>NW_007221022.1:0-7939 GCF_000164805.1 Carlito syrichta | reverse complement strand
CTGAGAAGGACAAGTTCCAGGGCTGGCTCTATTATCCTCATATTTATAGGATTATGGCTGGCAATAGCCCCCATGTGTTGTAATCACTGGATTCCAACTCTTTTCTCAGTGAGTCCGTGGTCATGGCAGATGGACAGACAACACTCCTGAGACTTGGAAGTAGCCCTCTTCCCCCTTCTCCTCACCAGAACCTTCTAATCAATGGAAAATTGCACAGTCCAATGGAGGTGGGGCGAGTGGGGGCAGGTACAGACACATCACAGGTTACCATATCCGGAACCCAGGTGCCAGCCTCCATCCTTCATGTGTTCTGTCACCTACCAAGACTTTAGGGAGAAACTAGTTCAGGTCCCATGAAGGATGGTGGGCCATTTTCCCATGAGCCCTGAACTAGCTCACCATTCTCATTTCCGTCCCTAGAGAGGAGAGTGTGCGAGCAGTTTTCTGACACAAACATGTTTCTTTCGAGAACCATCCCAGCCACCACCTCTGCTGCTTTCTCCTCTCTTCCCAGGTCCCTCAAGACAGCTGTGGGCCCAGGTGGGACTTAGGCCAAGAAGCAAGTGCTAAGATGGGGTGAAACAGGCCAGGCCAGCTCCAGCCCTAACTATACACAAGACTCTTTCCCAAATGCACACATCAGTCCCAGTATAGCACGAGAAAGAAAGACAGCATGTGCCTTTGGCAAAAACGACCACAGTGGTATTCTCCACCAACCCATGTGCACTCAGGTGGAAACATCCTTGAATGAATGTTAGAGGGCAGCCTCTTCCCTGTTATGTATGGACAAGATCAGTCTTTTTCCCAAGTCAGGATTGTGAGTTCATAGCTGTCCAACAAATAGCACATTTCCTAAAGCAGCCAACTTTCCAATCTTGATGGTGCCTAAGCTCTCCCAAATAGCCATGTGGCACTGAAGCACAGCCCAGAAAGGAGCACATAGAGGAGAAAGGTCTGTAGCTCATGCCTGAAGACATGGGTTCTGTCTAGGTGAGCCCTGGCTGTCTTTAACTTTAGACAATTTTTAAACTCTTGGTGTCTGAAATGAGGATAAAAGTAATTGGTGTTACATACCCACCTCACTGCGTGGACAAGATAAAAATATGGATGAGGTCTGCCACTCTGGAGTTCTAGGCAGGAGTCGGGGTAATTCACAGTCCTCCCTCAGTCCTTATGGGAGCCCATAGCAGAGAATCGTCGATTTGAATCTCCTGGTGCTCTTGGAAAATCAGAGCAGTTCTCTGAAAATGTGAAATTTCTGTAGTCTCTTGTTTGATCCTCAAAGTTTATGCCAACTTTATGTTAAGTTCTTTTTTATTTTATTTTTGGAGAAAGGGTTTTACTCTGTCACCCATGCTGGGGTACAGTGGTACAATCATGGCTCACTGCAGCCTTGATCTCCCGGGTTCTGTCTCAGTCTCTGCCATAGTTGGGACTACAGGTGTGTGCCACAATACCTGGTAATTTGTTTTTATATTTTGCAGAGACAAGCTCACTATGTTGTCTAGGCAGGACTTGAATACCTAGACTCAAGCAATCCTCGCACCTCGGTCTCCCTACGTGCTGGGTTACAGGTGTGAGCCACTGGGCCCAGGCAACTTTATGTTTTATTCATAATACATTAGTCTTTTTTTTTTTTTTTTACTAAAATGATGTTTTAAACTAGCTACAATCATCAGTGCAACCAGTCAATGGATGCTCCAGCAAGTGTCAGGCATACTCCATGGTTCTGACTCCCCTAGCCTCCTCCAACCTCAGACACCAGCTGTCACCCAAGTTTGAGTGGCACAGCAGTCGGGGGACTTCTGACAGTTCCTTCTGCCAAAGGTTCAAATAACCAATGTGTGCACCATTAACACAGGTGTTGGCTCATCTTTGCATAGTTGGATGTAATCATGTACCCCCTGTCCAAATTTGAGTTCCCCCAGAAGCAGAACCTGAGACAAGGACTTGGTGCAGGTGATTTATTTGGGGGAGTGAGCCCAGGAAACACAACGGAGGAAGTGAGAAAGTAAGAAAAGGCAAGAGGAACAGGCAACTATCACTGAAGCTGCCACTGTGGGCAACAGGGACCCTGTTGCTCTGTAAGGGGCACACAGGTTGCCTCCCAAGATCACCCCCCACCTCCAACCCAGTCAGAGTCAGCTCCAGTCATCAGCAGTGTAGGGTTCCTGGGGGCACAAGCCCACTCACACTTGCAGGATGGCTGGTACTAGGACAAAGCAGGCTCCCTGGGACCCTGGAACAAAGTAGGAAGATGACTTATGCTCATGACAGGTGGGATCCCTCCATCCAAGCACACATGGAACCTTCTGGGCAGACCTGGCTGCAGTCAGACTTGATCCAGGCCTGGCTACTGTTCCAGTCCTCAGCCATCTGGAACTTAAAGCATGAGTTATTCTGGATGGTGGTGTCTACACAGGAGCTGACACAGGAGCACACTTGCACTGTGGGAGGGAAACTTTCTAAATCCTACTGCAGCTGGACATGGTGGCTCAAGCCTGTAATCCCATAATTTTGGAAGGCTGAGATGAGAGGATTGACCGAACTCAGTGGTTCAAGACCATCCTGGGCAACTTGGTGATAAATCGTCTCTACAATGAATCAAAAAATAAGCCAGGTATGGTAGTGCACACCTGTAGTTCTGGCTACTTGGAAGACTGAGGTGGAAGGATTGTGTGAGCCCAGCAGGTAGAGGCTGTGGTGGCCATGAGTGTGCCACTGCACTCCAGTCTGAGTAACAGAATGAGACTCCAACTCAAAAAATAATGATAATAATATTAAATCATATTGCCCTGTCAGTCTGCACCCAGCATCCCCCATGAATGGAGGTCCCTTGATGAACAGGGTCACCAGAGATAATGGCCACTGCCCATGGATGAGAGACAAACCTGGGACCCACCAGGGTCAGGGCTGTTGGGCCAACACTAGGGAGCCCCAAATGCCCTGTTTCTGCATTTTGTAACTCTTTCTGACACCTGTGGGATCCTACTGATGGGCGTATGTTCTTTCTAGAAAACAATTTGACACCATGTCTCAAGAACTTTAAAAATGGGAAGAACATTTTTCACAATAATATATAAATATCCAGATAGGTCTCCTCCTAAGAAAAGACTTATAAACGTAAACACCACCCCGGGGTTTGTAATTGCAAAGAACAAAAAAATTAAATATCAAAAGATAGGGGGTTGCTAAAACAATTCCTGGCCAATGCATGCAGTGTAGAGCATGACTTGTATGTGTAGAGCATGACTTATAGTTGTACAGTTCTGATTTCATAAAGATGTGCTTTAAAAATACTCAAATAAGACATGATAAAACTCTAAATGTAGCCATCTCTGAGTGGGACTATACAGAAATATCCAAAATCAACTACTGCCGTATACAACATGGATGGATCACACAGACATAATGATGAAAAAAAGAAACCAGACACAAAATTATACAAATTGGGTGATCTCATTTATGTGATATTCAAAAATTGGGCAAAACTCGTCCATGCTGTTAAAAGTCATGCTACTGGGGTGGGGGTGGGGGGTGGGTAGTTACCGTAAAGAGACACTAGAGGCCTTCTGGGAACCTGGAACACTGTTTCTTGATCTGTGTGCTGGTTACACTTTGTGAAAACCCATCAAGCTGCACACTTACAATCTGTGGCCTTTTCTAATTGTTGGACACACACTACAGAGCATTCATTGTGTATCTGAAGTTCAAGTTTAACGGGGTAACCTATAGTTTGTCAGACATCTGTATTCCATTCTTTTGTTAATGGGCATTTTGTCCATCAACACATATCTCAAGTTTATTTTACACATCAATAAAAAATGGCAAAATCAGCTGGGCACTGTGACACATGTCTATATTCCCAGAAACTTGGGAGATCAAGGAGAGAGGATTGATTGAACCTAGGCATTCGAGACTAGTCTAGGCAACATAGCGAGACATCTTTGGAAAAAAAAATTTTTTTAATTAGTCAGGCATGGCGGTACATGCTTGTAGTCCAAGCTACTCAGGAGGCTGAATCGGAGGAATCACTTAAGCCCTGACAGTGCTACTGCACTCCAGCCTGGGCAACAGAGTGAGACTGCAACTCAGAAAACAAATTAATAAATAAGTCAGCTGAGTCACTAAGTCCAAGTACAAAAAGGTACTATGTGAAAGAAAGTATAGGATGATGGTTAGAACACAAGTTTTGGAGGCAGACTCAGCTCCAAAATTCACTAACTATGCTACCTTGAGCCCATTACCAACGAGTTGAGCCTCAGTTTTGCAAAGTGGCAATAATAAAGTGCCTACTTGTAGGGAACGGTTAAAATGATGGGTGGCAGACTATATTTTCCAAAGGTGACAACAGTTCATTTCCCCTACACATGTTCACCTGGAGCTTCACTACTCTCCAATCAGGTAGAACCTAATTGCCTTTCCTTGAATCTAGGGGGAGTGGAGGGCTCACAACTGGTCTATCAAGACTAGAAGACAGCAGAAGTGACACAGTGTGACTCCCAAGGCTAGATCATCACAATTACCCTCCACCTTGGCAGCTGATATACTCACCATTGGAGCCCTGGGCCTTCATTTAAAGTCCAGCTATTCAGAAGCCACTATGATGTGAGTTCAGGACATGTGGAGAGGCCATGCATAGTGGCTCCGACTGACAGCTTCTGCTGAGATGCCAGCTAACAGACAAGTCAACAACCAGACTTGAATAGGGACACATCCTGGTGATTCCAGTCCTCAGCTGTCAATACACCAAATCATCAGCCCTTGAGTCTTCCCAGGGAAGCCCTAGACATCATGGAGCAGAGACATGTGGTTCCAGTCATGCCTGTGCAGATCACTAACCTACATCCATGAGCAAGATAAAGTGTTTGAAGCAATGAAATTTGCGGGTGAATTGTTCTACAGCAACAGTATCAGGTTTTGCTGCATAACAAAACTTGTATCAGTTAGGTTTTGCTGCACAACAAACCATCCCAGAACTTAATTGGTCAAAGCGATGTGAATTTACTCCATGTACAATGCTGGGCAGTGCTTGGGGCTTGCTCTCCTGATCCCTGCCATACTCTCTTGTGTGTCTGTAATCCACGATTGTGTTGGCTGGTAGCTGGATGACCTAGAATAGCCTCTCTCTCTCATGTAAGGCAGGTTACAAGATGTCAACTGGACAATATGCAACTGGGCTACAGGTCTCTTCTCACCCAGGAGGTACCCATGTGTCCTCATGTGGGAGCAAAGCTCCGAGAACAGCAACAGAGGGCTCACCCCAATGTGCAAGCATTTCTCAAGGCTCTATGTGTGACTTGTCTGCTAATAATTCATCAAACACAGCAGGCCCCATAGCCAAATCCATAGTCAACATGAGAGGCTCCCTAAGTACATAACAAGGAGGCATGGGACTGGGCTGGGGAAGAACACAAGGCCATTTTGTTGACTGCCACATTCTGGCAGAGAGCTTCCAGCAAATGTTGGCTGTTTATATAATGTAAGGGTCACAAAACATGTTGCTGGGCACTGTCAGCTGGACCTAAGTTCATTGTGCCCAGAAGAGGGTTTCTGAGAGGAGTGGCTGGGGATGAGGGTGAGGAGGTAGGCCAGGCAACAGGTATGAAGACCATTCAGCCTTGATTCCTCTGGGGACAGCCGATGTAGCAGAAGGGGACAGAGTCTAGGAGTCAGGTTTAATTCCAGTTCTACCTGTGAGGCCTCCAAAGGTATCCAAGTACTATAAGGGGATAAAAGCTTCCACCTTCTAGAACTGGGGTGAGAGTGAGATAAGGCTGTATGCCTGGCTGAAAGAGCCACAGGCTGGCTATAAGCAGGCCCCAGGAGCTCAGCTGAGGTCTCCTCCCTGCCTGCTGGGTGACAGTGTCTGGCAATGACAGAACCAGCTGGAAAAGGTCCCCAGCCAAAAAGCCTTCACAGATGCTTACTCCCTAAACCCCTGTTATTATGTTGCATAAGACTGGTGCAGCTGCATAAGGCAAAATCACGCTGCTATGCTGCCTGAGGTCAACCTGTGTACACAGCACTCACTCATATTCCCACACCAGCCATCTCAGTGGGCCCAAAGGACTGTGCATGTGAACCTTCAGCACTTCCCAAGGCTTGGCCAGGGGTGCTGGTGTGACCAGATGTTCAACAATGGAGCAAAGCCAGAATGGCCAAGGAAGAATGGCATACTTTCCAGGGGTTACAACCCAAAGCAAGGCTCAGGAGTAAGCTTTCGAGCTGTGGAATCTTCCCAGGAGCCATGTTGTGCATACATCACACAGACACACATGTACACACACATGATAACTCCCACTCATCATGTCACTCATGTGCAAAGAGGCCAATCTCCTCTGGGACCTGCAACCCTAGTTATCATCCTCCCAGACAAATATCTGGGGGGGGAGGAATGAAGATATTTCTGGCAGAAAGGGCATCGCAGGGGAACACATGGAGTTGCATATGGGCCTGGAATGCCGAGAGGGTTTGAACTTCTGTGGCTAACCTGGGACCTAGAGGATGCAGAACCTCTCCTCCACTGCCAGAACATTAGAGTTCATCCCATAGACATGAAGGTATGGAAGGAAGCTATTAAGCATCAGTTTGATGGCCAGGGCTACAGACAGGTTTTCAGGACCATCTGCCTGGTGACAATGTGACAGGAGGAGAGACTGGACACAGCTAACCAGTTTGGAGATTTCTAGTCCAGGCAAGAGCTGCTGGGGTCCAAGCCAGGTTGTGACTGCAGGAAAGGAGAAGACAGAGTGGACTCAGAGGACATTTCCAGGTTAGCATTAGCAGGCTGACCTCAGGCTTCTAGCAGGCACAGCATTCCTTTTGTTCCCCATGATGGCCAGTGCAATGGTCCTGTGACTCACCACCTCCCACAGCCAGCCACAGAGCTCTCCAAATCTCACCTTGTCCCTGTGAACTAAGTCTGTCCTTTCCTGCTTATTCAGAAAACAGGCACTGTCCATCCTGTAGACCCATCAAATATTGGTTTATTAGGTCTAAGTTTTCAAATTTGTGTGCATAGAATTGCTAGTAGTATTCCAGTATTATCAGTTCAATGTCTGCAGAATCTGTAGTAATATTCTGCCTTTCTTTTCATTTTGTCAGTCATGCTAGAAGTTTGTCAATTTATTACTATTCCCAGTTAATTTATTAAAATTGGATCTCAAGGGACCTGGGCCACTTACCCAGTTAAACAGCAGGACCAGAATGCACCCTAAATCTGCCTCCCAACAAGACAACATACAGCTCCCCAAGGTATCTCCAAGACATTCCTCTGACCTCTCAGGCTTGAACACTGATGAAAATCAGGGAACCTGTAGCTCCCATGGCTGATCTTTTGGCCTCCTGGTCTGACCTTTCACTTGAACAACCCTGTGGTATCTGCCAGATGTCACCCAATTCATCCACACTCCCTAAAAGGACATTCGCCAAACATTCTCAGTAAAAACCAAACATTCTCAGTAAAAACTTTGCAGCACCTTGGCCCAGATCCACCATCTTCTTGTTGCCCTGCACATCGCCACCTGCCAATTGAGTCCTTACCTGTAGATGAAATGGTAGATGTTCAGGTGTTTGTGTTGACAAATATTTCTTGTATCTGTTATATAACAGCAGTGAGATAATTTTGGATAATGATGATGATAATGGAAGTAGTTTACACTAGTCTCTTTTATTAATAAACTCTGCTTAGAGGCAAGCACATGTAACATTCATGTGTGCACACACATGACCTATTTGCTATTTTCTCTCCTCATCTCACCTCCTAAAAAAGACACACTAATGAACCTTTTCATGAACCCTCAATCTGCCACTGCAAAAAGGCTTGCTTTAAGCATGGAAGTCATGCATGCAGTTACCATGTGACAATGATATTTCACAAAATATAATTAACTCTTTCCCCTCTCCATTTCTTAAAAAAATTTGGAAATACACAAGA
>NW_007221021.1:0-10431 GCF_000164805.1 Carlito syrichta | reverse complement strand
GTATCCCATTGAGTACTGAGAGTCATGGAGGCTTTTGGAGATAGACAGGATTCCAAGACTGAAACTTGGACCAAGGATCCTGGCCTTTGTCCTGGAGCAGTTGCCCAGGACATTTCCTGGCTCCAAGAAGTTTCATTCATGGGAATGGCCAAGCATTCATCTCTGGGTCAAACTGGCCTGAAGCCCAGACCAACTGCATAATAATCAGGAGATGTTTGGTAGTCCCAGGGCTTTCTGGAACCCCACTCTTCACCTGTGAAGTAGGGATGCTAAAAGTAACCTCACACCTGTCATCTGCCATCATGTGAAGCAGGTAGCACCACCCCGCAACTGTAAACCCAGTGCAGCAGATACAGTGGACTTCTGACCAGTGATTCAAAACTCTCAGGAGCTCAGAGAAGCTACACACACACATACACGCACACACACACACTCACATACTCCCATAGACCCACAGACACACACATGTCCACAGACCCAGAGACACACTGATATCCATAGAGACACATAGACATCCACACAGATAGGCAAAGCAGGACTTCGACACAGCTGGTTGGATGTGGCCCAAGTAGCCCCCACCAATACGGCAGTCACTGGTTCATGTGAACACCTGTCCCTTCCTGACCACTACTCCATCCCAGTCACCAAGCCAAGGTTTGCTCCAGGGTCCAGGTGAGAACTTAACCTTTCACATTGCTTGGTCATAAAAACAAAACCACACATCTAACAGTCAGGTTTGAGGCAGCCTCCTGAAAACGTCCCTGGGTCCAAGAGCTGTGTGGAAGCCACCCCACATGAGTTGAGCGTCGTCTGCTCTTGGGACAGGACTTCCTCCTACCCTCCCTCTTTCCATGTGCTGTTTCTTTATTGGGAAAGGTTCTCAGCCACATGGCTGGCCTCTAAACACAGTCAGTGAACAGAGACTCCTCCCACCCTGGCTGGCCGAGCCCCAACACCAGGAGGTGAGGGAACAGCTACAGTAATAGACATCACCTTCTGCTCCTTGGGGGGCACCCACAAGCTCCCATGCTGGGCTCCACCCCATAGAGCTGCCCCTGGGTTTACAGCGCAGCATACCAGCCCACAGGTGACCACTGCATACAGTCCTGGCAGTTCCTGTAAGTCAGACACATGCTATCAAGGTCTCCCCAGTTGCTCAGTCATCAGGCCAATCAAACCCTGCAGGTGGTGATTTAACAAGGCTGCAGGTCAGTCTTGTAAATGGAAAGCTGGGAAGTACCACATGACCTGTGAGACCATAGCATCCCAGCCCTTACTGAGCTTCAGAAACACCAGGAAGCTGTCACAACAGGTGAAGTTGGCAGCTCTACATTTCTCATGAGACTTCAGGTGGGGCTGCACTTCCATGGGGAATTACTGCAATTGTGAAGGATGTGCACAGCACTGTGAGGAGGGTCCAGGAGTGGACTCACCTGATGTGCTGGTTTGAGGAGGAACATAATCGACCACTATGGAGCTCCTCCATTGCCTCCCTGGACACTTCAATCTGTTTCCCCAGGGCCCCTCCACTCCAACAGGTGCAACTCAAGTTGGAATGTACCTTACCCCTACTCTACCCAGTAACTCATTCTATATAACAAATGCCCAATACTTCATAGCATCAAACAGCTGTTATACTGTATCTATGGGTTGGAGTCTGTAAGCCAGGACGGTAGGCAGGGCACAGCAAGAACAGCTTGTCTCTGCTCCACAGTGTCTGGGACCTTGGTTGGGGAGACTCAGGAGTTTAGAAGCATCTAAAGCTGTCTTTACTCACCTGTCCAACAGTTGATGCTTTCAACTGGTCCTTGACTGGGGCTGTCAGAGCACAACAGTTCACCTAGCATGGCACCTCAGGCCAATCATATTTCTTTAGACGGATGTCCAGGTTCCAATGGTGAGTGTCATAGGGAACCAGTATCTATGGTCAGAAGTCACCTACTGTCACACTGCATCAGTCACCTTGAACATTAGCTGAAATTCCAGGGGATTCGGGGGTGGACATCAAGACTACCTCTCCATGGAAGAGTGTCCAAGAATTTGCAGGCATGTCTTAAACCAGTCACCATTGAAACAGTGACTCCAGCATGCAAGCTCCCTCTATGCCTCTGACTCCTTCCTTGGTTCAGGGCCTCCCTGCCTCCCAACTGGGCTTTGAAAAAACTCCCTTATTGGTCTCTCCATCTCTAGTAATGCTTCTCCCGGCCAACTATTAGCAACAGGGATGTTCATGACACAAATAGGTCCAGTAACTTCCTACTAGATTTTTCCTGCAGCTTACCATAGTGGTGGGATGGCAATGTGGCTTTTTAATTATGGAAAAATTCTTATTAATCAGTGTGTCCAGGTTATTACGTATTATTGAAAGCCTGGGAAAAAGCTGTGTTGGAGGCTTTTCAACTCCCTAGTAACCCAAGTCTCACAGCTGTGCATGGAATAGCACGTGGGGTGCCCAGTGCTGCTCTGCGGACTGCCACCAAGATGCATGCCTCAGCCTGCCTCAGTCATCCTCTTGGGGAAACAGGCACTGTTGCATGACTGGGGGAGGATGAAGGGTATGACTGCGACCTGGGCATCGCCCCTGTCTTGTGATCTCAGCTGATTTGACCTCTTGATTGCGAGAATCCTCCTTCCCCAGGGTCCCCATAACCTTGGGGCTGCAACCCGGGGATAAAGAGCAAGGTCTCTGGGATCAGACAAGCCCAGGTCCTAGAGCCTGGTCACCACTAATCTGCTGTGTGACTAAGGGATATCG
Organism: Carlito syrichta; assembly: GCF_000164805.1. Taxonomy (NCBI): domain Eukaryota; kingdom Metazoa; phylum Chordata; class Mammalia; order Primates; family Tarsiidae; genus Carlito; species Carlito syrichta. Next base: position 7,676 of record NW_007221021.1, on the reverse strand, counting down.
CTGCACCTCTCTGAGTCCCAATTGAGACAACGTTACCAGCAGTACCTCCATGAAAGTCATTATGAGATGTAAACAAAATAATACCCATGGAGTATGAATGCCAGTTCAGGCATAGAAAGGAGGCTCAGGGTGTGGCAGGTGTTAGTTCAGTAGTTGAGCACTCAGTACCCATGACTCCCACTTAAGAATGGTGCCACTCATCACTTACCATGATAAGTCTGTGAGTTTTCATCTGTAAACCATGTCAGTACCCATATCAGTACTCTCATGACATCATGAGGATGCGCCAGTTCTGAGAAGGACAAGTTCCAGGGCTGGCTCTATTATCCTCATATTTATAGGATTATGGCTGGCAATAGCCACCATGTGTTGTAATCACTGGATTCCAACTCTTTTCTCAGTGAGTCCGTGGTCATGGCAGATGGACAGACAACACTCCTGAGACTTGGAAGTAGCCCTCTTCCCCCTTCTCCTCACCAGAACCTTCTAATCAATGGAAAATTGCACAGTCCAATGGAGGTGGGGCGAGTGGGGGCAGGTACAGACACATCACAGGTTACCATATCCGGAACCCAGGTGCCAGCCTCCATCCTTCATGTGTTCTGTCACCTACCAAGACTTTAGGGAGAAACTAGTTCAGGTCCCATGAAGGATGGTGGGCCATTTTCCCATGAGCCCTGAACTAGCTCACCATTCTCATTTCCGTCCCTAGAGAGGAGAGTGTGCGAGCAGTTTTCTGACACAAACATGTTTCTTTCGAGAACCATCCCAGCCACCACCTCTGCTGCTTTCTCCTCTCTTCCCAGGTCCCTCAAGACAGCTGTGGGCCCAGGTGGGACTTAGGCCAAGAAGCAAGTGCTAAGATGGGGTGAAACAGGCCAGGCCAGCTCCAGCCCTAACTATACACAAGACTCTTTCCCAAATGCACACATCAGTCCCAGTATAGCACGAGAAAGAAAGACAGCATGTGCCTTTGGCAAAAACGACCACAGTGGTATTCTCCACCAACCCATGTGCACTCAGGTGGAAACATCCTTGAATGAATGTTAGAGGGCAGCCTCTTCCCTGTTATGTATGGACAAGATCAGTCTTTTTCCCAAGTCAGGATTGTGAGTTCATAGCTGTCCAACAAATAGCACATTTCCTAAAGCAGCCAACTTTCCAATCTTGATGGTGCCTAAGCTCTCCCAAATAGCCATGTGGCACTGAAGCACAGCCCAGAAAGGAGCACATAGAGGAGAAAGGTCTGTAGCTCATGCCTGAAGACATGGGTTCTGTCTAGGTGAGCCCTGGCTGTCTTTAACTTTAGACAATTTTTAAACTCTTGGTGTCTGAAATGAGGATAAAAGTAATTGGTGTTACATACCCACCTCACTGCGTGGACAAGATAAAAATATGGATGAGGTCTGCCACTCTGGAGTTCTAGGCAGGAGTCAGGGTAATTCACAGTCCTCCCTCAGTCCTTATGGGAGCCCATAGCAGAGAATCGTCGATTTGAATCTCCTGGTGCTCTTGGAAAATCAGAGCAGTTCTCTGAAAATGTGAAATTTCTGTAGTCTCTTGTTTGATCCTCAAAGTTTATGCCAACTTTATGTTAAGTTCTTTTTTATTTTATTTTTGGAGAAAGGGTTTTACTCTGTCACCCATGCTGGGGTACAGTGGTACAATCATGGCTCACTGCAGCCTTGATCTCCCGGGTTCTGTCTCAGTCTCTGCCATAGTTGGGACTACAGGTGTGTGCCACAATACCTGGTAATTTGTTTTTATATTTTGCAGAGACAAGCTCACTATGTTGTCTATGCAGGACTTGAATACCTAGACTCAAGCAATCCTCGCACCTCGGTCTCCCTACGTGCTGGGTTACAGGTGTGAGCCACTGGGCCCAGGCAACTTTATGTTTTATTCATAATACATTAGTCTTTTTTTTTTTTTTTTACTAAAATGATGTTTTAAACTAGCTACAATCATCAGTGCAACCAGTCAATGGATGCTCCAGCAAGTGTCAGGCATACTCCATGGTTCTGACTCCCCTAGCCTCCTCCAACCTCAGACACCAGCTGTCACCCAAGTTTGAGTGGCACAGCAGTCGGGGGACTTCTGACAGTTCCTTCTGCCAAAGGTTCAAATAACCAATGTGTGCACCATTAACACAGGTGTTGGCTCATCTTTGCATAGTTGGATGTAATCATGTACCCCCTGTCCAAATTTGAGTTCCCCCAGAAGCAGAACCTGAGACAAGGACTTGGTGCAGGTGATTTATTTGGGGGAGTGAGCCCAGGAAACACAACGGAGGAAGTGAGAAAGTAAGAAAAGGCAAGAGGAACAGGCAACTATCACTGAAGCTGCCACTGTGGGCAACAGGGACCCTGTTGCTCTGTAAGGGGCACACAGGTTGCCTCCCAAGATCACCCCCCACCTCCAACCCAGTCAGAGTCAGCTCCAGTCATCAGCAGTGTAGGGTTCCTGGGGGCACAAGCCCACTCACACTTGCAGGATGGCTGGTACTAGGACAAAGCAGGCTCCCTGGGACCCTGGAACAAAGTAGGAAGATGACTTATGCTCATGACAGGTGGGATCCCTCCATCCAAGCACACATGGAACCTTCTGGGCAGACCTGGCTGCAGTCAGACTTGATCCAGGCCTGGCTACTGTTCCAGTCCTCAGCCATCTGGAACTTAAAGCATGAGTTATTCTGGATGGTGGTGTCTACACAGGAGCTGACACAGGAGCACACTTGCACTGTGGGAGGGAAACTTTCTAAATCCTACTGCAGCTGGACATGGTGGCTCAAGCCTGTAATCCCATAATTTTGGAAGGCTGAGATGAGAGGATTGACCGAACTCAGTGGTTCAAGACCATCCTGGGCAACTTGGTGATAAATCGTCTCTACAATGAATCAAAAAATAAGCCAGGTATGGTAGTGCACACCTGTAGTTCTGGCTACTTGGAAGACTGAGGTGGAAGGATTGTGTGAGCCCAGCAGGTAGAGGCTGTGGTGGCCATGAGTGTGCCACTGCACTCCAGTCTGAGTAACAGAATGAGACTCCAACTCAAAAAATAATGATAATAATATTAAATCATATTGCCCTGTCAGTCTGCACCCAGCATCCCCCATGAATGGAGGTCCCTTGATGAACAGGGTCACCAGAGATAATGGCCACTGCCCATGGATGAGAGACAAACCTGGGACCCACCAGGGTCAGGGCTGTTGGGCCAACACTAGGGAGCCCCAAATGCCCTGTTTCTGCATTTTGTAACTCTTTCTGACACCTGTGGGATCCTACTGATGGGCATATGTTCTTTCTAGAAAACAATTTGACACCATGTCTCAAGAACTTTAAAAATGGGAAGAACATTTTTCACAATAATATATAAATATCCAGATAGGTCTCCTCTTAAGAAAAGACTTATAAACGTAAACACCACCCCGGGGTTTGTAATTGCAAAGAACAAAAAAATTAAATATCAAAAGATAGGGGGTTGCTAAAACAATTCCTGGCCAATGCATGCAGTGTAGAGCATGACTTGTATGTGTAGAGCATGACTTATAGTTGTACAGTTCTGATTTCATAAAGATGTGCTTTAAAAATACTCAAATAAGACATGATAAAACTCTAAATGTAGCCATCTCTGAGTGGGACTATACAGAAATATCCAAAATCAACTACTGCCGTATACAACATGGATGGATCACACAGACATAATGATGAAAAAAAGAAACCAGACACAAAATTATACAAATTGGGTGATCTCATTTATGTGATATTCAAAAATTGGGCAAAACTCGTCCATGCTGTTAAAAGTCATGCTACTGGGGTGGGGGTGGGGGGTGGGTAGTTACCGTAAAGAGACACTAGAGGCCTTCTGGGAACCTGGAACACTGTTTCTTGATCTGTGTGCTGGTTACACTTTGTGAAAACCCATCAAGCTGCACACTTACAATCTGTGGCCTTTTCTAATTGTTGGACACACACTACAGAGCATTCATTGTGTATCTGAAGTTCAAGTTTAACGGGGTAACCTATAGTTTGTCAGACATCTGTATTCCATTCTTTTGTTAATGGGCATTTTGTCCATCAACACATATCTCAAGTTTATTTTACACATCAATAAAAAATGGCAAAATCAGCTGGGCACTGTGACACATGTCTATATTCCCAGAAACTTGGGAGATCAAGGAGAGAGGATTGATTGAACCTAGGCATTCGAGACTAGTCTAGGCAACATAGCGAGACATCTTTGGAAAAAAAAATTTTTTTAATTAGTCAGGCATGGCGGTACATGCTTGTAGTCCAAGCTACTCAGGAGGCTGAATCGGAGGAATCACTTAAGCCCTGACAGTGCTACTGCACTCCAGCCTGGGCAACAGAGTGAGACTGCAACTCAGAAAACAAATTAATAAATAAGTCAGCTGAGTCACTAAGTCCAAGTACAAAAAGGTACTATGTGAAAGAAAGTATAGGATGATGGTTAGAACACAAGTTTTGGAGGCAGACTCAGCTCCAAAATTCACTAACTATGCTACCTTGAGCCCATTACCAACGAGTTGAGCCTCAGTTTTGCAAAGTGGCAATAATAAAGTGCCTACTTGTAGGGAACGGTTAAAATGATGGGTGGCAGACTATATTTTCCAAAGGTGACAACAGTTCATTTCCCCTACACATGTTCACCTGGAGCTTCACTACTCTCCAATCAGGTAGAACCTAATTGCCTTTCCTTGAATCTAGGGGGAGTGGAGGGCTCACAACTGGTCTATCAAGACTAGAAGACAGCAGAAGTGACACAGTGTGACTCCCAAGGCTAGATCATCACAATTACCCTCCACCTTGGCAGCTGATATACTCACCATTGGAGCCCTGGGCCTTCATTTAAAGTCCAGCTATTCAGAAGCCACTATGATGTGAGTTCAGGACATGTGGAGAGGCCATGCATAGTGGCTCCGACTGACAGCTTCTGCTGAGATGCCAGCTAACAGACAAGTCAACAACCAGACTTGAATAGGGACACATCCTGGTGATTCCAGTCCTCAGCTGTCAATACACCAAATCATCAGCCCTTGAGTCTTCCCAGGGAAGCCCTAGACATCATGGAGCAGAGACATGTGGTTCCAGTCATGCCTGTGCAGATCACTAACCTACATCCATGAGCAAGATAAAGTGTTTGAAGCAATGAAATTTGCGGGTGAATTGTTCTACAGCAACAGTATCAGGTTTTGCTGCATAACAAAACTTGTATCAGTTAGGTTTTGCTGCACAACAAACCATCCCAGAACTTAATTGGTCAAAGCGATGTGAATTTACTCCATGTACAATGCTGGGCAGTGCTTGGGGCTTGCTCTCCTGATCCCTGCCATACTCTCTTGTGTGTCTGTAATCCACGATTGTGTTGGCTGGTAGCTGGATGACCTAGAATAGCCTCTCTCTCTCATGTAAGGCAGGTTACAAGATGTCAACTGGACAATATGCAACTGGGCTACAGGTCTCTTCTCACCCAGGAGGTACCCATGTGTCCTCATGTGGGAGCAAAGCTCCGAGAACAGCAACAGAGGGCTCACCCCAATGTGCAAGCATTTCTCAAGGCTCTATGTGTGACTTGTCTGCTAATAATTCATCAAACACTGCAGGCCCCATAGCCAAATCCATAGTCAACATGAGAGGCTCCCTAAGTACATAACAAGGAGGCATGGGACTGGGCTGGGGAAGAACACAAGGCCATTTTGTTGACTGCCACATTCTGGCAGAGAGCTTCCAGCAAATGTTGGCTGTTTATATAATGTAAGGGTCACAAAATATGTTGCTGGGCACTGTCAGCTGGACCTAAGTTCATTGTGCCCAGAAGAGGGTTTCTGAGAGGAGTGGCTGGGGATGAGGGTGAGGAGGTAGGCCAGGCAACAGGTATGAAGACCATTCAGCCTTGATTCCTCTGGGGACAGCCGATGTAGCAGAAGGGGACAGAGTCTAGGAGTCAGGTTTAATTCCAGCTCTACCTGTGAGGCCTCCAAAGGTATCCAAGTACTATAAGGGGATAAAAGCTTCCACCTTCTAGAACTGGGGTGAGAGTGAGATAAGGCTGTATGCCTGGCTGAAAGAGCCACAGGCTGGCTATAAGCAGGCCCCAGGAGCTCAGCTGAGGTATCCTCCCTGCCTGCTGGGTGACAGTGTCTGGCAATGACAGAACCAGCTGGAAAAGGTCTCCAGCCAAAAAGCCTTCACAGATGCTTACTCCCTAAACCCCTGTTATTATGTTGCATAAGACTGGTGCAGCTGCATAAGGCAAAATCACGCTGCTATGCTGCCTGAGGTCAACCTGTGTACACAGCACTCACTCATATTCCCACACCAGCCATCTCAGTGGGCCCAAAGGACTGTGCATGTGAACCTTCAGCACTTCCCAAGGCTTGGCCAGGGGTGCTGGTGTGACCAGATGTTCAACAATGGAGCAAAGCCAGAATGGCCAAGGAAGAATGGCATACTTTCCAGGGGTTACAACCCAAAGCAAGGCTCAGGAGTAAGCTTTCTAGCTGTGGAATCTTCCCAGGAGCCATGTTGTGCATACATCACACAGACACACATGTACACACACATGATAACTCCCACTCATCATGTCACTCATGTGCAAAGAGGCCAATCTCCTCTGGGACCTGCAACCCTAGTTATCATCCTCCCAGACAAATATCTGGGGGGGGAGGAATGAAGATATTTCTGGCAGAAAGGGCATCGCAGGGGAACACATGGAGTTGCATATGGGCCTGGAATGCCGAGAGGGTTTGAACTTCTGTGGCTAACCTGGGACCTAGAGGATGCAGAACCTCTCCTCCACTGCCAGAACATTAGAGTTCATCCCATAGACATGAAGGTATGGAAGGAAGCTATTAAGCATCAGTTTGATGGCCAGGGCTACAGACAGGTTTTCAGGACCATCTGCCTGGTGACAATGTGACAGGAGGAGAGACTGGACACAGCTAACCAGTTTGGAGATTTCTAGTCCAGGCAAGAGCTGCTGGGGTCCAAGCCAGGTTGTGACTGCAGGAAAGGAGAAGACAGAGTGGACTCAGAGGACATTTCCAGGTTAGCATTAGCAGGCTGACCTCAGGCTTCTAGCAGGCACAGCATTCCTTTTGTTCCCCATGATGGCCAGTGCAATGGTCCTGTGACTCACCACCTCCCACAGCCAGCCACAGAGCTCTCCAAATCTCACCTTGTCCCTGTGAACTAAGTCTGTCCTTTCCTGCTTATTCAGAAAACAGGCACTGTCCATCCTGTAGACCCATCAAATATTGGTTTATTAGGTCTAAGTTTTCAAATTTGTGTGCATAGAATTGCTAGTAGTATTCCAGTATTATCAGTTCAATGTCTGCAGAATCTGTAGTAATATTCTGCCTTTCTTTTCATTTTGTCAGTCATGCTAGAAGTTTGTCAATTTTATTACTATTCCCAGTTAATTTTATTAAAATTGGATCTCAAGGGACCTGGGCCACTTACCCAGTTAAACAGCAGGACCAGAATGCACCCTAAATCTGCCTCCCAACAAGACAACATACAGCTCCCCAAGGTATCTCCAAGACATTCCTCTGACCTCTCAGGCTTGAACACTGATGAAAATCAGGGAACCTGTAGCTCCCATGGCTGATCTTTTGGCCTCCTGGTCTGACCTTTCACTTGAACAACCCTGTGGTA
>NW_007221020.1:0-3825 GCF_000164805.1 Carlito syrichta | reverse complement strand
ATGAAAAAAAAAAAAAATAAATGGAACCCTAGTCAGCCCGACTCCCAAACCCCTATGTGTTTTTTAACTTTGAAATCATACTTAAGAAATAAATCCCGATGGTAATAAGTGGAAAAAAAAAAAAAAAAAAAAAAAAAAAAGATAAGGCAGACATGGTGGTGCATGCCTGTATTTCCGGCTACTTTGTAAGATAAAGCCTATAGTTCCAGCTACTTGGAAGACTGAGGCAGAAGAATTTCTGAGCCCAGAACTGAGGCTATGGTGGCCATGAGTATGCCACTGCACTCCAGCCTTGGCAACAGAGTGAGACTGGCAAAAACAAAATTAAATAATTAGAATTCAATTTTTTGATATAAATTCCAGCCAAATCTTTCTGTCTTTTTAAGAGTTGGGTTCTCACCCCGCTGCTCAGGCTGGAATGCAGTGGCATGCTCAGGGCTACCGCAGCTGGAACCTAATGGGCGCAGGAGAACCTTCTGCCTCAAGCTCCAAGTAGCTGGAACTATAGGCATGCACAACCATGAGCAGCTAATATTTTGATTTTTATTGTAGAGACGCGGTCTCACCAAATTGCCCAAACTGGTCTGGAACACCTGGACTCAGGCAATCCTCTGACCTTGACCTCAAAAATGCTGGAATGTGGACATGAGCCACCAAACATGGCCCTTTTTTTTTAGTTTTAAAATGATCACTTTAGCTGGGTGAGATGGCTCATGCCTGTCATCCCAGCACTTTGGCAGTCTGTGCCCAGGACTTCCAGATCAGCCTTGGCAAATAGGCAAGAAACTAGCCGGGCATGGTGGTGCATGCCTGTATATACAGCTACTTTGTAGGCTAAAGCCTATAGTTCCAGCTACTGGAAAGACTGAGGCAAAAGGATCACCTGAGCCAAGAAGACCAAGGCTGCAGTGACCATGAGCATGCCACTGCTCTCCATCCCGGGCAACAGAGTGAGACCGAAAAAAGAAAAAAAAACCCAAAGAATTAGGATTCAATTTTTTGATGTAAATTCCAGCCAAATCTTTCTTTCTTTTTCTGAGTCAGATTCTTACTCTGTTGCTCACGCTGGAATGCATTGGTAGGCTCAAGGCCACTGCAATCTCTACCTACTGGGCTCAGAGATCCTTTCGGCTCACCCTCCAAGTAGTTGGAACTGCAGTGTGCACAACCCAACCTGGATAATATTTTGATTTTTATTGTAGAGACGAGGTCTCACCAAATTGCCCAAACTGGTCTCAAACACCTGGTCTCAGACAATCCTCTCACCTTGGCCTCCCAAAGTGCTGGGATGACAGGCATGAGCCACCACGCCCAGTCCTCTTTTTTTAAATGTCTGCTTTAACTGGGTGAGATGGCTCACGCCTGTAATCCCAGAATTTGGCAGCCAGAGGTGAGAGGACTGCCTGAGCCTAGGGATTCAAGACCAGTCTGGGCAACTTGATAAGACCTCAGCACTACAATGAATAAAAATCTAGGCAGGTATGGTAGTGCATGCCTGTATTTCTGGCTACTTTATGTGCTAAAGCCTGTAGTTCCAGTTACTGGGAAGACTGAGGCAGAAGGATTGACTGAGTCAAGCAGACCGAGGTTGTGGTGGCCATGAGCATGTGGCTGCTCTCCAGCCAGGACAACAGAGTGAGACTGGCTAATAAAAAAATAATAATAATTAGGATTCAATTTTTTAATGTAAATTCCAGCCAAATCTTTCACTATTTCTTTCCTTTTTTTCTGAGTCGGGTTCTCACTCTGTTGCCCAGGCTGTAATGCAGTGGCATGCTCAAGGCTACCACAGCCAGGACCTACTGGGCTCAGGTGATCCTTCCCCCTCACCCTCCAAGTAGCTGGAACTAGAGGCGTGCACCACCATGCCCAGCTAAGATTTTGATTTTTATTGTAGAGAAGAGATCTCACCAAATTGCCCCAACTGGTCTCGAACAACTGGACTCAGGCAATCCTCGAACCTTGGCCTCCCAAAGTGCTGGAATGACAAGCGTGAGCCACCACAACCCGTCCTCTTTTTTTAAATGTATGCTTTAACTGGGTGAGGTGGCTCAGGCCTGTCATCCCAGCACATTGGCAGGCAGAGGCAAGAGGATTACCTGAGCCCAGGGGTTCGAGACCAGACTGGGCAACTTGATGTGACCTCAGCTATAATGAGTAAAAAACTAAGTGGGCATGGCATTGCATGCATGTATTTCCGGCTACTTTGCAGGCTAAAGCCTATAGTTCTAGCTACTGGGAAGACTTAGGCAGAAGGATCGCCTGAGCCAAGTAGACCAAGACTGCGGTGTCCATGACCATTTCACTGCTTTCCAGTCTGAACAGCAGAGTGAGACTGGAAAAATAAATATAGGAAGAATTAGGATTCAATTTTTTGATGTAAATTCCAGGCAAATCTTTCTTTCCTTTTTTTCTGAGTTGGGTTCTCACTCTGTTGCACAGGCTGGAACTCAGTGGCCCACTCAAGGTAACCATGCCTCAATCTACTGGGTTTAGGGATTCTTCCGACTCACCCTCAAGTAGCTGGAACTACAGGTGTGCGCCACCTTGCCCAACTAAAATTTGATTTTTTTTCTAGAGATGAGTTCTCACCAAATTGCCCAAACTGGTCTCGAACACCTGGACTCAGGCAGTCCTCTCACCTTGGCCTCCCAAAGTGCTAGGATGACAGGCATGAGCCACCACGCCTAGCCCTCTTTTAAAAAAAAAAAATGTCTGCTTTAACTGGGTAAGGTGGCTCATGCCTGTAACTGCAGAATTTGGCAGGCACAGGTGAGAAGATTGCCTGAGCCCAGGGATTTAAGACCAGCCTGGGCAACTTGATGAGACCTCAGCACTACAATGCATAAAAAACTAGGCAGGTATGGTAGTGCATGCCTGTATTTCTGACTAGTTTGTATGCTAAAGCCTGTATTTCCAGCTACTGGGAAGACTGAAGCAGAAGGATTGACTGAGTCAAGCAGACCAAGGCTGCGGTGGCCATGAGTGTGCGACTGCTCTCCAGCCAGGGCAACAGAGTGAGACTGGCTAAAAAAAAAAAATTAACGAGTTAGGATTCAATTTTTTGATGTAAATTTCAGTCAAATCTTTCACTATTTCTTTCCTTTTTTTCTGAGTCAGGTTCTTACTCTGTTGCCCAGGCTGGAATGCAGTGGACTGCAGCTGGGACCTACTGGGCTCAGGTGATCATTCCCCCTCACCCTACAGGCATGCATACCATGCCCAGCTAAGATTTTGATTTTGATTGTAGAGAAGAGACCTCACCAAATTGCCCAAACTGGTCTTGAACACCTGGATTAAGGCAATCCTATCACCTTGGCCTCCCAAAGTACTGGGATGACAGGCATGAGCCACCACGATTGGTCCTCTTTTTTTTTAAATGTATGCTTTAACTGGGTGAGGTGGCTGAAGTCTGTCATCCCAGCACATTGGCAGGCAGAGGCAAGAGGATTGCCTGAGTCCAGGGCTTTGAGACCAGCCTTGGTAACTAGGCAAGACCTCTGCTCTACAATAAATAAAACAACTAGCCGGGCATGGTGGTACATGTCTCTATTTCCAGCTACTTTGTAGACTAAAGCCTGTAATTCCAGTTACTGGGAAGACTGAGGCAGAAGGATTGCCTGAGTCAAGCAGACCGAGACTGTGGTGGCCATGAGCATGCCACTGTTCTCCACTCTGGACAACAGAGTAAGACTGGCTAAAAAAAAAATTAAAGAATTAACATTCAATTTTTTGATATAAATTCCAGTCAAAATGTTTATTCTTTCTTTCTTTTTTTTTTTTCCTGAGTCAGTTTCTCACTCTGTTGCCCAGGCTGTAATGCAG
>NW_007221019.1:0-4950 GCF_000164805.1 Carlito syrichta | reverse complement strand
CTGGGTGAGGTGGCTGAAGTCTGTCATCCCAGCACATTGGCAGGCAGAGGCAAGAGGATTGCCTGAGCCCAGGGCTTTGAGACCAGCCTTGGTAACTAGGCAAGACCTCTGCTCTACAATAAATAAAACAACTAACCGGGCATGGTGGTACATGTCTCTATTTCCAGCTACTTTGTAGGCTAAAGCCTGTAATTCCAGTTACTGGGAAGACTGAGGCAGAAGGATTGCCTGAGTCAAGCAGACCGAGGCTGTGGTGGCCATGAGCATGCCACTGTTCTCCACTCTGGACAACAGAGTGAGACTGGCTAAAAAAAAAATTAAAGAATTAACATTCAATTTTTTGATATAAATTCCAGTCAAAATGTTTATTCTTTCTTTCTTTTTTTTCCCTGAGTCAGTTTCTCACTCTATTGCCCAGGCTGTAATGCAGTGGCATGCTCAAGGATACCACACCCATGACCTAATGGGCTCAGGAGATCCTACCGCCTCACCCTCCAAGTAGCTGGAACTAGAGGCATGCACCATCATGCCCGGTTAAGATTTTGATTTTTATTGTAGAGAAGAGATCTCACCAAATTGCCCCAACTGGTCTCGAACACCTGGACTCAGGCAATCCTCAAACCTTGGCCTCCCAAAGTGCTGGAATGACAGGCGTGAGTCACCACAACCCGTCCTCTTTTTTTAAATGTATGCTTTAACTGGGTGAGATGGCTCAAACTTGTCATCCCAGCACATTGGCAGGCAGAGGCAAGAGGATTGCCTGAACCCAGGGGTTTGAGACCAGACTGGGCAACTTGACGAGACCTCAGCTATAATGAATAAAAAACTAAGCAGGCATAGTGGGGCATGCCTGTATTTCCACCTATTGTAAGCTAAAACCTCTAGTTCCAGCTACTGGGAAGACTGAGGCAAAGGATCTCTGAGCTCAGAACTGAGGTTATGGTGGCCATGAGTATGCCACTGCACTCCAGCATGGCCAATAGAGTGAGAATGGCAATAAATAAATAAATAAATACATACATACATACATACATACATAAATAAATAAAATAAAGAATTAGGATTCAATGCTTTGATATTAATTCCAACCAAATCTTTCTTTCTTTTAAAGAGTTTCTCACTCTATTGCTCAGGCTGGAATGCAGTGGCATGCTCAAGGCTACCACACCCATGACCTAATGAGCTCAGGAGATCCTTCTGCCTCACCCTCCAAGTAGCTGGAACTACAGGCATGCACCACCATGCCCGGCTAAGATTTTGGTTTTTATTGTAGAGAGGAAGTTTCACCAAATTTCCCATACTGGTCTGGAACACTGGAACTCAGGCTATCCTCTCACCTTGGTTGGCCAAAGTGCTGGGATGACAGGCATGAGCCACTATGCTTGGCCCATTTTTTTCTTCTTTAGTTTTAAAATGACCACTTTAGGTTGGTGAGGTGGCCCATGCCTGTCATCCCTGCACTTTGGCAGGCCAAGGCTGAGGATTGCCTGAGCCCAGGACTTTGAGCCCAGGACTTTGAGACCACTCTGTTGCCCAGGCTATTGCCCAGTGGCACACGCAAGGATACTGCACCCATGACCTAATGGGCTCAGGAGATTCTTCTGCCTCACCCTCAGAGTAGCTGGAACTACAGGCGTGTGCCACCATGCCCAGCTAATATTTTATTTTTTATTGTAGTGACGAGCTCTAACCCAATTGCCCAAATTAGTCTTGAACACCTGGACTCAGGCTTTCCTCTCACCTTGGCTTCCCAAAGTGCTGCAATGACAGGAGAGAGCCACCACAGTTGGCACTTAAAAAAAAAATCTGCTTTAACTGGGTGAGGTGGCTTAAGCCTGTCATACCAGCCCATTGGCAGGCAGAGGCAAGAGGATTGCCTGAGCCCAGGGCTTTGAGATCAGCCTAGGTAACTAGGCAAGACCGCTACTCTACAATCAATAAAACAACTAGCCAGGCATGATGGTGCATGCCTGTATTTCTAGCGACTTTGTAGGCCAAAGCCTGTAGTTCCAGATACTGGGAAGACTGTGGCAGAAGGAGCTCCTGAGTCAACCTGACCGAGGCTGTGGTGGCCCTGAGCATGTCACTGCTCTTCAGCCTGGGCAATAGAGTGAGACTGGCTCAAATAAAAAACAACAAAGAATTGGGATTCCATTTTTTGAGATAAATTTTAGGTAAACAATTCCTACTTTTTTTCTTTTGTTTCTGAGTCAGGTTCTCACTCTGTTGTCCAGTCTGGAATCCAATGGCACACTCACGGCCACCTCAAGCTCGACCTACGGGGCTTAGGCGATGCTTCCACCTCACCCTACATGTAGCTGGAACTATAGGTGAGAACCACCATGCCCTGCTAATATTTTTATTTTTATTGCAGGGATGAGATCTCACCAAATTGCCCAAAATGATCTTGAACACCTAGACTCAGGCAATCCTCTCACTTTGGACTCCAAAAGTGCTGGGATGACCGGTGTGAGTCACCATGCCCAGCAAAAAAATTTTTTAATGTCTGCTGTAACTGGGTGAGGTGGTTCACAACAGTCATCCCAACACTTTAGCAGGCAGTGTGCGAAATGATTACCTGAACCCAGGGCTTCGAGACCAGTCTGGGCAACCTGGCAAGATCTCTCCTCTATAATAAAAAAAACAACTAGCCAGGCATGGGGTTGCATTCCTGTATTTCCAGCTACTTTGTAGGACAAAGCCTGTCATTCCAGCTACTGGGAAACCTGAGGCAGAAGAATCACCTGAGCCAAGCAGACCGAGGATGCGGTTGCCATGAGCACGCCATTGCTCTCCAGGGTGGGTAACAAGTGAGATGGGCAAAAAAAAAAAAAAAAAATAAAGAATTAGTATTCAATGTTTTGATGTAATTCCAGCCAAATCTTTCTTTCTTTATTTTTATAACTTGGGTTATCACTGTGTTGCTCAGGCTGAAATGCAGTGGTATGCTCAAGGCCACCGCATCCTTGACCTATTGGGCTCAGGCAATCCTTCTGCCTCACCCTCCAAGTAGCTGGAACTACATGTGTGTGACACCCTGCCCGGCTAATATTTTGATATTTATTGTAGAGACGAAGTCTCACCAAATTGCCCAAACTGGTCTTGAACACCTGGACTCAGGCAATCCTCTCACCTGGGTCTCCCAAAGCGCTAGGATGAGAGGCATGAGCCACCATGCCCGGCCTTTTTAAAAAAAATTTTTAAAATGTCCATTTTAGTTGGGCCATTTAGCTCATGCATGTCATCTCAGCATTTTAGCAGGTAATGGCTTGAGGATTGCCTGAACCCAGGGCTTCGAGACCAACCTGGGCAATTAGGCAAGACCTCTGCTCTACAATAAATGAAACAACTAGCCGAGCATAGTGGTGCATGCCTGTATTTCCAGCTATTTGTAGGTTAAAGTCTGTAGATCCGGCTACTGGGAGTCAGAAGGACCGCCTGGGCAAAACCAACTGAGGCTGTGTTGGCCATGAGCATGCCTTTGCTCTCCAGCCTCTATTGCTCTCCAGCAACTGAGTGAGACTTGCTGAAAAAAATAAAGAAAGAAAGAATTAGGATTCAATTGTTTGATGTAAATTCAAGTCAAATCTTTATTTCTTTTTATGAGTCAGGTAATCACTGTGTTGCTCAGGCTGGAATGCAGGGGCACTCTCAAGACCACTGCAGCCTCGACCTATTGGGCTCAGGTGATCCTTCTGTCTCACCCTCCAAGTAGCTGGAACTACATGCAAGCGCCAGCATGCCTGGCTAATATTTTGATTTTTATTGTAGAGATGAGGTCTCACCAAATTGCCCAAATTGGTCGGGAATACCTGGACTCAGGCAATCCTCTCACCTTGGTTTCCCAAAGTGCTGGAATGACAGGTGGGAGCCACCATGCCCGCTCTTTTTTTTTTAAATGTCCGTTTTAGCTAGGTGAGGTGACTCACACAGGTCATCCCAGCACTTTGGCAGGCAGAGGGCAGAGGATTGCCTGAGTCCAGAGTTTTGAGACCAGCCTGGGCAACTAGGCAAGACCTCTGCTCCACAATAAGTAAAACAACTATCCGGGCATTGTGGTAAATGCCTGCATTTCCAGCTACTTTGTAGGTTAAAGCCTATAGTTTCAGCTACTGGGAAGACTGAGTCAGAAGGATTACCTGAGCAAAGCCAACTGAGGCTGCAGTGTCCATGAGCATGCCATTCCTCTCCAGGCTGGGCAACAGAGTGAGAATTGCTGAAAGAAAATAAAGACTTCACATTCAATTTTTTGATGTAAATTCCAGTCAAATATTTCTTTCTTTGTTTTTATGAGTTGGGTTCTCACTGTGTTGCTCAATGCAGTAGCAAGCTGGAATGCAGTAGCAAGCTCAAGGCCACCGCAGCCTCGAATTTTGGACTCAGACGATCTTTCTAACTCACTAGGAGCTGACTCTACAGGTGTGCACCACCATGCCCGGCTAATATTTTGATTTTTATTGTAGAGACAAGCTCTCACCAAATTGCTCAATCTGGTCTTGAACACCTGGACTCAAGCAATTCTCTCACCCTGGCCTCCCAAAGGGCTGTGATGACAGGCATGAGCCACCACACCCGGCCTTTTTTTATTTTTAAAATGTCCCTTTTAGCTGGGTGATGTGGCTCACACATGTCATTCCAGCATTTTGGAAGGCAGAGGCGAGAGCATTATCTGAGCCCAAGGCTTCAAGACCAGCCTAGGCATCTAGGCAAGACCTCTGCTCTACAATAAATAAAACAACTAGCTGGGTGTAGTGGTGCTTGCCTGTATTTCCAGCTACTTTGTAGGGTAAAACCTGTAGTTCCAGCTACTGGGGAGACTGAGGCAGAAGTATCAGGTGAGCCAAGCACACCAAGGCTGCAGTGGCTATGAGCATGCCCCTACACTCCAGCCTGGGCAACAAAATGAGACTGACTGAAGAAAAAAAATTAAAGAATTCAGATTCAATTTTT
>NW_007221018.1:8586-10840 GCF_000164805.1 Carlito syrichta | reverse complement strand
GCAACCCCACCTTCCCTCAAAAACAGAATTAAAGAAGGGGAGGGAAAGGAGGAGAGAGAAAAATCTACACAAATGAAGAAAAACCAAAAGAAGAGTATGGGTCTCTCCCAGACCCCTGGGAGGACAGACATTGAGAAAACTGACTTCAGAATGCAAAAAATGTAGAGCCCCCAGAATGAAGGGTCTCAAACTACAAACGTAGATATCCAGACAATAATAGAGAGATTAAAAAGAATTGAGGAGACACAAGAAGAAACTAGGAAGGAGCTGATTTCTGAGATAACAGTAATAAAGAATACAGTGGATGAAATAAATAACAAATTGATAAGCATGGAAAGCAGAAGAAAGAATCTCAGAACCTGAGGACCAAAATAAAGAAATAACCCAAACTCTTAAAAACACAGAAAATAAGCTCAAAAAGACAGAACAAAACCTTCAGGAGATGAGTGATTACCTCAAGAGGCCTAACCTAAGAATAATCGGACTCCCTGAGGCAGAAAGAGAGACAGAGACCACACTGGAACAATCCTTCCATGAGATCATTCAAGAAAACTTCCCTTATCTAATCAATGATGCAAAACTCAAACACAAGAGATTCAGAGAAACCCTGCAAGACACAAATGAGAAGACCAACTCAGAGACACATAATAATTCACCTAAACAAAGTAGGCATAAAAGAAAAAATTCTAAAGGCAGCAAGAGAAAAAGGCCAGATCACCTACCATGGAAGACCAATCAGAATAGCAGCAGATTTATCTACAGAAACCCTGCAGGCTAGGAGAGCTTGGAGCCCTATCTTCAAAGTCCTAAAAGATAAACAATTTCAACCAAGAATAACCTACCCGGCCAAGCTAAGCTTCAACAGTGAGGGAGAATTAAAATCTTTCCCAGATATTCAATCCCTAAGAACTTATGCTGCCACCAAACCATCTCTACAGAAACACTTAAGAAAGTACTAAACACAGAAGAAAAGGAAAAAAGAACAGGTTTCTTCACAAGAGTACAGGGAAAAGAATAAAATATACATGAACCAATCCAAAAACCAAAGAAAGACAGAAAAAAAACAGGTGGAAGAACAACAACTCTATAAGAACTCTATGATAGGGACGAACTTTCACATTTCAATAATTAGCCTGAATGTAAATGGACTAAACGCACCACTGAAAAGACATAGAATGGCAAAATTGATAAAATATCACCAGGCAACAATATACTGCCTTCAAGAGACCCATTTCACTAGAAAGGACATAAACACACTCAAAGTAAGAGGATGGGAATCAAATTTTCAGGTGAATGGAACACAAAAGAAAGGAGGAGTCGTGATCCTAATTTCAGACAAAATACCACTTAAGCTATCAAAAATTAAAAAAGACACAGAGGGCCACTACATAATGATAAAAGGTTCACTCCATCAACCAGAAATATCTATCCTAAACATATATGCACCCAACATAGGTGTGCCAACTTTCATAAAGCAACTTCTAGGAAAACTAAAGAAAGATATTGACTCTAACACCATCATAACTGGGGACTTTAATACCCCACTCACAACCCTAGACAGATCATCAGGACAAAAAATAAGTAAGGAGATCCGGAACCTCAATGAGACTTTGGACTAAATGGACTTAATTAACACCTACAGAACACTCCATCCAAAGACCACAGAATACACATTCTACTCATCACTGCATGGAACGTATTCTAAGATCAACCACATAATTGGACATAAATGAAGCATAAGCAAAATTAAAAGGACCGAAATTCTACCATGCGCCTTCTCGGACCACAGTGGAATAAAAATAAACATTGACACCAACAAGGTCCCCTCAAAACCCACAAAGACATGGACAATAAACAGCATGATGCTAAACAACTCCTGGGTCAGTGATGATATCAAAACAGAGATCAAAAGATACCTGGAAACAAATGAAAATGAAGAAGCATCTTACCAAAATCTCTGGGATGCCTTGAAAGCTGTAGTAAGAGGGGAATTTATATCCCTACAAAAACATATGAAGAAAATGGAACACAAATTAACAGCCTAACAAGCCACCTAAGGCAGCTGTAAAAGCAAGACCACAAAAAACCTAATTTAGCAGAAGAATCCAGATCACCAAAATGAAAGTCCAAATCTAGGATATAGAAAACAAAAAGATATAGAAAAAAATCAATGAAACAAAAAGCTGGTTCTTCAAAAGGATAAACAAGATCGATGGTCCCCTAGCTAGACTGATCAAGAAAAAATGAGAAAAAA
>NW_007221018.1:0-8566 GCF_000164805.1 Carlito syrichta | reverse complement strand
CGGACCACAGTGGAATAAAAATAAACATTGACACCAACAAGGTCCCCTCAAAACCCACAAAGACATGGACAATAAACAGCATGATGCTAAACAACTCCTGGGTCAAAACAGAGATCAAAAGATACCTGGAAACAAATGAAAATGAAGAAACATCTTACCAAAATCTCTGGGATGTCTTGAAAGCTGTAGTAAGAGGGGAATTTATATCCCAACAAACACACATGAACAAAATGGAAGGAACACAAATCAACAACCTAACAAGCCACCTAAAGTAGCTGGAAAAGGAAGACCACAAAAACCCTAATTTCAGCAGAAGAATCCAGATCACCAAAATAAAAGCCCAAATTCAGGACATAGAAGACAAAAAGATAATACAAATAATCAATGAAACAAAAAGCTGGTTCTTCGAAAGGATAAACAAGATTGATGGTCCCCTAGCTAGACTGACCAAGAAAAAATGAGAAAAAACCCATATAAGCACAATCAGAAACACAAAAGATGAAGTCACATCTGACCTTGAAGAAATATAAAGGATCATTAGAGACTACTACGTACACTTGTATGGAAACAAACTTGAAAACCTTAAGGAAATGGAGGACTTTCTGACATCACACAACCTACCTAGGTTGGAACAAGAAGAAATTGAGACCCTAAATAGACCAATAACAATCAAGGAAATCGACTATGTAATAAGAAAACTTCCTACAAAAAAAGCCCTGGTCCAGATGGCTTTCCAGCAGAATTCTACAAGACATTTAAGGAGGAGCTGATACTAATCCTACTGAAGGTATTCCAGGTGATTGAAAAACAAGGAACTCTTCCCAAATTATTTTAGGAAGCCAACATCACATTGATACCCAAGCCAGGTAAAGATCCAACAAATAAAGAGAACTACAGGCCAATATCTTTGATGAACATAGATGCTAAAACTCTCAACAAGATCCTAGCAAACCGGATTCAGCAATACATCTCAAAAATCATCCATCATGACCTAGTAGGCTTCATTCCTGGGATGCAAGGCTGATTCAACATTCGTAAAACAATGAATGTAATTAAATGCATCAACAGATGTCAAAACAAAAACCACATGATTATATCATTAGATGCAGAAAAAATTTTCGATAAAATCCAGCACCCCTTCTTGATAAAAACCCTCGAACATCTAGGCATATGGGGAACATAACTCAAAATAGTAAAAGCCATCTACGAGAAACCCACAGCCAGCATACTCTTAAATGGACAAAAATTGGAACCATTTCCCCTAAAACTGGAACAAGACAATGATGCCCACTCTCACCAATCCTGTTCAACATAGTATTGGAACTCCTGGCTCGAACAATCAGACAAGAGAAGGCAATCAGGGGTAACCAAATAGGAAAAGATGAAGTCAAGTTATCTCTCTTTGCAGATGATATGACTGTGTACATTGAAAATCCAAGAGAATCTGTCAAAAACCTCCTTACACTGATAAAGGCCTTGCAAAGTCTCAGGATACAAAATAAATGTACAAAAGACAATCGCATTTCTCAACACCAATAATAAACAAACAGAAACCCAAATAAAAAACACAATTCCATTCACAATAGCCACAAAAAAAAAATGAAATACCTTGGCATCTTCCTAACTAGAGACGTGAAAGACCTTTACAAGGAATACTTCAAAACAGTGCTCAAAGAAATCAAAGATGACACAAACAAGTGGAAAAAATCCCATGCTCATGGATTGGAAGAATCAACATTGTGTAGATGTCCATCTTACCTAAGGCAATCTACAAATTCAATGCAATACCCATCAAATTACAAGGAACATTCTTCTCAGACCTAGAAAAAAGAACATACGAATTCATATGGAAACACAAACGTCCAATAATAGCCAGAACAATCCTCACAAAAAAAAAAAAAAGCAGGTGGTATCACATTACTAGACTTCAAACTTTACTATAAAGCTATAGCTTGGTATTGGTATAGGAACAAGCATATAGATCAATGGAATAGAATTGAGATTCCAGAAGCAAAACCTCCATTTCTCAACCAACTCATCTTCGACAAAGCCTCCACCACCTACCACTGGGGAGGGGAGAACCTATTCAGTCAATGGTGCTGGGAAAACTGACTGACCACATGCAAAAGATCGAAACACGACCCCTATCTATCCCCATGCACAAAGGTTAACTCCAAATGGATCAGAGACCTAAATTTAAA
Source organism: Carlito syrichta (assembly GCF_000164805.1). Classification (NCBI taxonomy): domain Eukaryota; kingdom Metazoa; phylum Chordata; class Mammalia; order Primates; family Tarsiidae; genus Carlito; species Carlito syrichta. The sequence continues at coordinate 6,365 of NW_007221018.1, read as the reverse complement.
ACTTCAAACCATAAGAACCTTAGAAAAGGAAGGAAATACCCTCATGGCATCCAATTCCTGAACAAAACCCGAAACCCACAGGTCATAAGAGAGAAGATAGACAAGTGGGACCTTATTAAACTGACAAGCTTCTGCTGTACCAAAGAAACCATCAAGAGAGCACAGAGACAGCCTACAGACTGGGAAAAAGTATTTGCCAACTCTAGGTCTGACAAAGGCTTAGCATCCTGGATCTACAGGAACTCAAACGGGCTGAAAAGAAAAAAACAAACAACCCCATTATAAAATGGGCAAAAGATATGAACAGACACTTCACAAAGGAAGACATCCGAGCCCCCAACAGACACATGAAGAAATGTTCAACCTCACTAATCATCAGGGAGATGCAAATCAAAACCACACTGAGATACCACCAGTCAGAATAGCAATTATCAACAACTCAAAAAATAACAGCTGCTGGAGAGGGTGTGGCAAAAAGGGAACACTTCTACCCTGTTGGTGGGAGTGTAAACTAGTGTAACCTCTGTGGAAAGCAGTGTGGTTATTCCTAAAAGCTCTAAATATCAACCTCCCATATGACCCTGTAATCCCCCTACTGGGAGTATATACTGAATAAGTCAAACCACTCTATAAAAAAGATACCTGCACACATATGTTTATCGCAGCATTGTTCACAATAGCAAGAACCTGGCAGCAACCATGCTGCCCATCAAAAGAGGACTGGATTAAAAAATGTGGCACATATACATGAGGGAATATTATGCAGTCATAAAAAAGAACAAAATCATGAATTTTGCAGCAACCTGGATGGAACTAGAGTCTATAATACTGAGTGACCTCTCACAGAAACAAAGACACGAGTATCACATGTTCTCACTCATATAATGGACCTTGAACATCCAATGTAATACTATAAGAAAATGACTGACAGTACTGGGAAACTATGGGGGGGGATGGGATTAACAGTAGCAAATATCTGTCTAGGGATGTGGAAACACCTCTTATCAACAGGTTGCCTGAATGAAACGTAATTGTATACCTAACCCTTGATGTACCCCACAACATCATAATAAAAAATATTGATAATATAAAAAAAGAAAAAAAAAAGAAAAAGAAAAAAGCCTAAATTAAGTGTCCCAAAATCCATGTACCGAAATGCGTTCAACAAAAGTATGAGATTGTATACCATGTGCAATGTTAAGCCTTGGAGTGATGAATAAGGCAAATAGGCTTTGCCCTTGAAGAGTTTAATAGAAATAAGAAAAAAAGGAAAGTGTGGGAAGGCCAATCTTAGTGGAGTAGTCAGGAATGATCTTTTAAGAGGTCACTTTTAGGTTTAGAAGTAAAAAATGTAGAAAAACACTATAATTGCAGTGGAGCAAAAGGGGCTTTGGGCCTAGGATGTAGCTTGTGCAGAGGCCCTGGAGCAAGAAAGACCAGAGGCCAGCAGCGAGGAACTGAAGGATGTCCAGTATAACCAAAGCAGGTCAGAGCATGAGAGTAGTAGAATATAAAGTTGGGGAGATGGACCAGGGCAAATCACAGAGGGATGAGAAAACTGTGGGCAGGGTTTATCCTTGGGGGTAATGGGGAACCACTGAAGATTTTTAAAGGAGAGAGATATGCTCAGATATGAAAACCCAAATGACCACCATGTCTTTTGAGTAGGGAAGTTCTGAAGAAGGGCAAGAGAGGGAGGGGAGGTCAGGTTAAAGACTATGGATGGAGCCCAGGCCAGAGAGGAGGTCACCATATTTTTTCCCTGAGTGAACCCTTCCAACCTTCCCCAACCTTCCAGAGGTGACTGACTGGTAATTTACACTCCATTCTAACACCATGGTTATTGGGTCTCCTGACCCTGAAAGTAGCACTTCCTTGAGCTCAGACAATTTCATAAGGCTGGGCAAATGCACTACGCTTGAAAAGTACCATCACCAAACAGAGGAGCTCCTCTTTTCCAGAGAGTCCACTTCAGCACTCAAGGGAGGTGAGTTGGTGGTGCGTATGCATAGAAATAGTTCACACTCATGCAGGGCTTCCCATGTTCCAAGCACGTTCCAAGCATGTTCCGTCCAAACACTCCAAATGCAGTAACTCACTTATGCCTCATGAGGCTCTGATAATATAGGCACCGGTATGAGCCCATTTCACAGAAGTGGAAACTAAGGTGTGGAACGGTCATCTGGGTAGTACGTGGAGGAACCAGATGTAAACCTAGGTTGTCTAGCTCCAGAGGGTGTGCTCTTAAGCCTAACACTATGCCAAGCAGCTGGCCTCGTGGCACTCATTCTAACTGAACCTCTTCGCGCAACCACTGCCAAGATCTCACTGTCTTGTGGCCCCTGTGCTGGGCCTCTGGTTATCCTGAATGGGAACAAAGATATTAAAGAGCATAGGCCAAGACAAAGTGATCCCCCTTACTGTTCCTCTCCAGATAATGTACAATAGTTCACTTGCTTGTTCAGCATTCAATAAGCACCTACTGTGTTCAGGGTACTCTCCTGCAGACTAGTTAGAAGAGCAGGAAGAGCAGAAGTTCTAGAATCCCAGTCCTGTTCTGCTACTTGCAAGCACTGTGACCTTGGACTAGTCACTTAATTACTCAAGGTCCCAGTTTTCTTAACTCTAAAATGGTAGTTACAAGGGTTGCGATGAGGTAAAAAATTTAAAAAGAAGAGGGAGGAGGAGGAGAAGAAAGAAGAAAATAAGGAAGGTAAAAGAGGGAGGGAGGGTGGGAGGAAGAATATTAGGATTAGGGTTAGGGTTAGGGTTAGGGTTAGGGTTAGGGTTAGGGTTAGGGTTAGGGTAGGTCTTAGAGACTGGAGAGCAATGAGGTCAGTAAACTCTGCAAAGGCAAAGCACATGTGAATGGAGTTCTCAAGGAGCTCAAGCCTGGGCTAGGGAAAGTCTCTAAGCCCACTTGACTTTTCAACTTTGAGAAAACAAAGCTGATAAAAATTTTCACTTCATAAACATGTATTATTTGGATCTTGTGTTACTAGATGCATAGAATTAGATGGCACCTTCATTTCAGCTGATCCAAATTTCCTTCCATGACTTGAATCCCTGGTACATCTTATTTACATCAAATGAAATCAGCTTATCTCCATTGTGAGGATTTCACTGCCTCCAAGGCAGTCCCTTCCATCTTAGTCATCCTTTTATAAGTTCTCTTATGTTGTATTTTGTTTATTTGTTTTGAGTCAGGGTCTCACTCTGTTGCCCCTGCTGGAGTGCAGTGGCATAATCATGGCTCACTGCGACCTTGCCCTCCTGGGCTCAGGTGATCCTTTCACCTCAGCCTCCCAAGTAACTACTTGGGATTTTTCTGTAGAGACAAAGTCTTGCTATGTTGCCTAGGCTGGTCTCAAACTCCTGGTCTTGAGTAATCCTTCCGCCTTGGCCTCCCAAAGTACTAGGATAACAGGCACGAGCCACACCACCCAGCCTCTTATATTGTATCTTAAATGGGTTCATTTTCCCACACCCACAATAGCCTGTTAAATAAATGGCTTCTTGGATATCTTCTACTCAACAATTAGAGGTCACAGAAAGGTCAGGCAGTCAAGGAGAAGTTAAATCCAGGCCCTCCACATCTCCCAGATGTAGATCAGCATGTTTTAATAAGGATACGATTTATGGTGAAACATAGGCTCCCTGTTTATTTGAAAATGGTGACAATGGCTCTCTTCATGTCAGCTTATAAGATGAATCAGATCCCCCTTTTATGTTTTTCAACATACTGAGTACTTTTTTGAGGGGGAAAGGCCACTTACCAATAAATAAATAACAACAAATCACAAGTAAAACAACACCCAAGTTCTTTCTGTCCTAAAGTCACACGTGATTTACCAGGACTGAAATTCATGACTGTGGGTTCTATGGAGGGGGCAGGGGCACAGGCACATGGGCCTCCATATTGTCTGAATTCCAAATATGTGCCTCAGAGGGAAAGGTTTAGTTTCTTTTCTCCCAGAGAAGAGAATCAAAGAGAAATAATGACGGTGTGCAGTGCTGTTGGGAGCCGGCCACGGAGGCCCACTAAGCGTTAGGGATCAGGAAGGGCCGTTGACCCCGAGACCACTAGGATGCATTCGGGAGCTATTGGACCCCATTTCCTCCCCCTTTCTACTCAGCACTAACCAGATTAAGCTCCTGTGAGCTCAAAGCATAAAAACTCTGAGACCGGGACGAACACAAGCTAACTTTAGAGGCTCATTGATCCCATTCTTCCACAAACTGCAGTTTTGGCTTTCACATAACTTATAATTCAAACTTGAGTCACATCTAAGAACCTTAGTATTGGTCACAGGCTTCTGGGTCATGATCTTAGGATTTATTGAAGGTCTAAATTGTAGAATAAAGTTTTAGAAGACAGCAATTTTGTTGAAAGAATGCAGCTGGGTTACTTGCAGGTAGCCCATTGAACTTTGGACTGGGCCACATTCCAAACATTCTGGGATGGGCCACTTTCATTTGTAAAGTAAATACTTAAGCTTCTATAGAATTGTTTAACTTGGCATAAATCAATCAGCTTAGGATGAAAAAGGTTTATAGAATGTCATCACAGATTAGGTTATCCTTTGTTATGGGATTTTAAGATTATCATATGAAAAGGGTTTAAAGGTAATTATTGATTAAGTTTTCATGGATTAAGATTTCTGGTGGGTGGGGGACGCCCCTCCCACATCTGACTTTGTGTATAAAAGACCTGTTGTAATTCCAAATAACTCACATCGCTTCTGCACTAGACTGGGGTCCGGTCTCTCTCTCTCTCTCTCTCTCTCTCTCTCTCTCTCTCTCTCTCTCTCTCTCTCTGTCTCTGTCTCTCTTTCTCTCTCTCTCTCTTTCTCTTTTCTTCCCCCCAATCATTGATGCCATCTCCACCTTTGAGATGCCCTGAACCTGGCTGGAGCTGGACTCCGGTAAGTGGCGCCTGAATGTGGGACCTCAAGGTAAGTTTTCTTTTTCTTTTTTGGGATGGATAAGACCTCACCCAGGGTGCCACGGACCCCTCTGTAGAGACAGGCAGATCAAGGAAGGGTGAGCAGTTTAAGAGCTGTGATAGAATCATGGGCCAGAGTGAATCTAAAGAAAAGAACATGTCTACTAGTATTTTGAACATATTGTCTGATAGAGGAACCAATTGGCTTGCCTTTTGCATTTTGTATGCCTTAGCTTTATGGAATATTATCCGAGATGTTTTAAATCCACAGCATGATTTCTCTAAAATTCTGGTCAAAAATAAAGACACTCCCCTGCTGGCCATAGTCTCGGCGCCTCCTTTAGATGATGAATTTTTCTCCGAGGAGGAAATGGAGTTGGAGGAGGAAGGGATTGGGTATCATAAGCAAAAAAAATCCTGTTAATGTTGCCAAGGTACCTCCTCCCATGCTCTTTACTAGAAATAAGGTGAAAACACTGAAATTCACACCTGGGTATGTGTCTCCGGCTAATGTGGGTATGCAGGGAGCCAGAAAAAAGGGTGAGAAAGAGGGAGATTTTACCTTGTCTTCTTGTTTTCCAGTAATTTATATGGAAGAAGGCACAGTAAACGAGGCACCTTATTGGGAGCCGCTACCATATAAATTGATTAAGGAACTTAAAGAGGGCTTAACTCTCATGGAAAAGGCCATTGAGTCCCAAAGGGTGAAAAAGGTAAGTTATGATATACCATGGGAATTAATTGTGTTGGCTACTTCTCATACCCCAACAGGGTGCTTGTGGCAGGAAGGACCTATGGAATGGTTACATTTACCGGTTTCCTCTAAAAAAGTTTTAGCATCTTATCCATATTTAGTAGCTTTGCTAATAATCAAAGGAAGACAGAAAAGCGTGGAATTATTTGGAAAAGATGTGGATAATATCATCATCCCATATGACAAAACTCAGTTTCAAACCTTGTTGCAAACTAATGATGATTGGCAAGTGGCTTTGATTGATTTTAGAGGAGAAATTTTGTTTCATTTGCCTAGAAATCCATTGTTGCAGTTTGTGAAATGTAATCCTATAATTATTCCTCGTGCATGTTCCTTAGTCCCCCTCAAGGGAGCAGTATTGGTTTTTACTGATGGCTCTTCTAATGGTAAAGCAGTGGCAGTAATTAATGACAAATCTCATGTTTCAAGTACTTCAGAGACTTCAGCACAAAAAACAGAATTAAGAGCTGTCTTATATGTCTTTACTGCTCTAAAAGACAAGAGATTTAACCTGTATACTGATTCTCGTTATGTTCAAGGGCTGTTTCCTCATATTGAGACAGCAACTATTCCTGTTAGTAAAACCACAATTTTGGAATTGCTTATACAACTGCAACAATTGATTCATGTTAGAAAAGAGCAATTTTTCATTGGCCACGTCAGATC
>NW_007221017.1:0-8314 GCF_000164805.1 Carlito syrichta | reverse complement strand
TTCCCATATACCACATTGGTTCCACCCTCTTGGATGGCTATTCAGCAATATCTAGTAAAGTTTCAAGTGTACATGCCTTATGGTTGTGCAAAATCACATCTCAACATGTCCATGTGTGCTCACGGAAATGGATAAAGCATGTTTATTAAAACACTGGGGGAAAAACCTGTAAACAATAAAATATTCATCAATAAGAGGGATGGGTGAGAGGAAGGAAGTTTCAAGCCATAGACCCCTTCTAACCAGATCCAAGTTTACTGTTTCAAACTCTTGACTTGAGAAACTCTGACTCCAAGAAGCTGTATAGCCTACTGGTTAGAAACATGAATTCTGACCTAGATTACCTTCCATGAATCTTGGCTCCTTCCTTTAGTCATGGTGTCATCTGGGACAATTTTATTGGTCTCTTTGTGCCTCTGTTTCCTCATCTATAAGATGGGAGTCATAATAATGGTACCTTGCTCATAGGTACCATGAATACTGTTATGAAGGTTAAAGGCATTAATGCAAGCAAATTTCCTAGAACAGTGTATGTTGCATGGTGTCTGTTGCATGGTATTGCTACATAGCCTCAATGAGTGTGAGATGGGGTGAGGTGATAATGATGATGATTAGCTATTTTGTATGTGTCTCAGATAGCAATTTAAAAAGTTAAATCATAGTGGCTCACACCTGTAATCCCAGCACTTTGGGGGGCCAAGGTGGGAGGATTGCTTGAGCCCAGAAGTTTGAGATCAGCCTGGGCAACATAGCAAGGCCTTATCTCTACCAAAAAAAATCAAAATATTAGCTGGGTGTGGTGACATGTACCTGTAGTCACCAGCTACTCGGGAGGCTGAGGCAGAAGGACCACCTGAGCCCAGGAAGTCAAGGCTGCAGTAAGCTGTGATTGTGCCACTGTACTCCAGCATGGGTGACAGAGTAAGACCCTGACTCAAAAAAAAAAAAAAAGAAAAGGAAAGGAAGGAAGGAAAAGAAAAGTAAACCTGGCGGTATGAATCCAGTCAAATATTTGATTCTTACTCGCAAATTAGATAAGTTCATCTTGCAGTTGGGAAAATGGTTAAAAATGCTTGGTGGTGGCATTGAAAGAGGTGGAGGTGAGTAATAAAGAAGCAGGGACCTTCTGCAGAAGCCAGGCTTGAAGGGTTCAACACCAAGGCACTGATGTTTATTAGGGGTGAATATGAGGGCTATATATTCACATGGTCATAGTGAAACTAACAAAAGCTTAATCCCTTGGGAGCCAAGATGGTGTCATGGCAAGCACCTCCTTTCTGACTGCAATGCCAATATCTTTTGTCATCCTGCGAATCTGAAATGCTGCTCAGAATTTTCCCACACTGAGAGAAATGATTTTATTCCAGTTCCCAGTGAATCCACTCGATCCAACAGAAATGTTGCTGCTTCCGTCAATATACCTGAACTCCACTATCCGAACGTTAACTCTTTCTCGGTGACCTGGTGACTACTCCCTGCAGCCTAGTCTGCTGCTTTTGGGGCTTCTGGGACCAGCAAAGGGGATTTCTTGCTATTTAACAATTAGTGATCTCTCTCAGAGAACACATGAACACCTTGTGTTGAAGAGATTGCGGTTGATCTCGTGGAAATGTGACTAGTCTTCCTCTTTCATGATAAATGACAGGTTCTTTGGAGTATTAAAGTAATACCACACCTCCTGTTTCAGCAACAAGGCCTCTGCCCCCCATGAAGCAATTTCATTTCATTGGAAGATGTAGGAGTCACGTTCCAAACTGCTGCTGAATAGTTCTGAGGCATCTGCGGAGATTCTAGACCAGACACTGTGCTCTTTTTACCAACACAATTATACCTCAACCAGTCCCTGTTGCAGAACAAATATAATCTTATCTACTTAATGTCAGTTGATTAAGTCATTGGGGCTGCAAAACAGTAAACAGATTTTAATAACCAACCCATAAGTGAGTCATTTGAGGGGAGTGGAATATCATGGCAGGTTCTGAGGCTTCAAGGTGGAGAAGTTCACAGCTTCCTGACACTGCTATAAAACACTGCAACATTACAACTTTTCAACCATGTCTAAAAGGCCAATTTAGGTTTATTCCCATTCGCATTTATCGCCATGGTTCAGCAGGTGTAAACCAGTAATAGCTGTGGTCCAGCTCTGGGTAGATGCCAGTATAGATGTGTTCAGTCAAATGACTAATTGAAAACCTTTGACAAAATCAGCAGCCTGGCCATTTTGCCTGCATAATAAAATGGTGCTGATAAAGGCAGTGCAGAAAAAAATCCACTCATCTCCTCATCAGTGCCATTAACAATCATGAGTAAAGATGAAAACAACGCATGGTTTACTCTGCAAATGAAGGAATATAACTAGATGGTTTCCCAGGGGCCCATTACCCATTTTAATAATACCTCAAAACTGAGCAAACAGTTTGTATGTACAAACCAAACAGAACAAACTATTTACAGTTACCGCATACAGAGACAACTCCTAGCACTCTGGATTTAACAAATTTATAAAGGTACTCAACATGATAGCTATTAGCAAAATTAAAAGAGAACCATTATAGACTTAGAGGCTGCCATGCTTACCAGTCAAGAAAGAATGCCAACACCAACTTTTGATTCAGAAGAATCTCCCCCACCCTCTTTTTTTTCTCTCTCTTCCAGGAGAGCAGCCTGACTTGGACTCAAATTGTGTGCATGAATAATAAAATACCATCTAATTAAAAACTGCAGTTAAATATGCAAAAATTGATGGTAATGAGATTGTGCAATACCTCCGAGTGTAGGCACTTTATGAATTACTCACAAGGGCTCTTTTGCTTGACCTAAACAGAGGATAATAGAAATGACTTTGAACACTCTTGGCCCTGGGAGCTCATGGTGTCCCCATCACGCTTACGACTCAGTAGTAGACGGCCAGCCTGGAGTGAAAGGTGGCCTGGCCAGAAGGTAGCCTGGTTCAGGGAGGTGTTAAGAACTGAAACGACTGGGGTGGATATTGTGCAAAAAGCTGGGTGGAGGCTAAGCCTAAGGCAGGGGCTTGTTGTCCTAGAGTAAGAAGGTCCTTGGCACAAAATGATAATGGCTGGACAGGTGTACCCCCAGTAATAAGGTGAGAATATCGAATTTTTTATTCACTTAAGGGTGTTTCCCTACACACTATCCAGAAACTTGTTGCCTTCCCAGTCCACCCACATTCTAGATTGTACCAAATTATTCTAGGTGAGCATCTTCATGCCAGCCACTACTGCCTGGGACAATGGCTGCTTCTAGAAACTACTCCACAGCGAGCAGCCTGCTTTTCTCTCTCATAGTCTCTGAAGCCTAGACTACACTGTTACCACAACTTCTTGGTCATATTTTCTTAGCTCCCTTTAAAGGGGTCACTGGTCTCCTTTTTGTTTTTCAGCTCTCTGGGCATTTGGCCATGAATTTGTGACGTGCTTAACATCCTGAGCGCATGCACTGATGTTTGCTCTAGAAGCAGGAGACTAGATCTTACCTATTGCCTTTGCTTAGAGCTTCTGAATCTCACTTCCCCTAATCCCCATCTTTCCATTTCTTTGCAACTAGTGATATTCTGTTTGAGGAAAGTTGATGACAAACTGAAGGACAGCGTCCTTTAAGAGGAGAATGTGATCGTGGTATGATAGACTTTTTCAGACCTGCTCAGTATGATTCCTCCTTTTGCCTTTTTGTCTGTTGAGATGGAGACTGATGTGCTGAGAAGTAAGCATTTCTTTGGGGAAGTATTTCTCATTTAGATGAGCCTGATGGAAAATGTCTCTCTCAGCACCTTCTTGAACATACCTGTGTCATCCTGCTTATAACAGTTTCTTGTCAAGTCAGTGGTATCTGAGCTAATTGATATGTTCCCGACAGCCCCGTATACCAAGAGGGTCCATCAGCTATGTGAGAGAACAGTCATTGTGATGCCAACAGAGTGGTCATTTTGTTTGCTGCTAGCAGACCTTAGCCAATTCTGAAATTTGTATTATATCGTTTGGGGCCTGGGAGAAAATGGCGAACCTGATTTACTTTCTCTTTTTCTTCTTCCCTTTGAAGAAGTATGGATTTCTCCCTTCCTGTCTCATGGGTTCTGACTGAGATTCTCAGCGGGCAGCCAAGTTCCAATGGTAGCAACACAGTGGTAAGGATTTCATTAAGGGGAACTCCTTATGCTGAGAAATAAGGATTCTAGTGTCCAACATGGCAAATGTTACAAAATGGAACAGGTCAGACATCGTTGGACAAGTCACGAGTATGTGTGGGTGTTTAGAAAGGCTTGATGCGTAATAAATATGTTCCTTACTGGGTGATTTGTTATCTACATCTCCCAAATGAGTGGTATTTGAGAATTCAGTTGGATACACACCATCTGGTGTCATTGAGACTGAACTTCTTGTTTCAACTTTGCCTCTTGCTAGTTGTGTGAACTTGGGCAACATCTCTCACCTCACTGAGATGCCATTTTCTCATCTATAAATGAGGATCATTATAGTGTCTTCGTCATAGGGTTCTTGTGTTAATTAAATGAGATAGTGTACATAAAACATTAAACACAATACTAAGTTTAGTAAAGAAGCAATGAACAGTAGCTGTTATATGGCAACAACTATAACTGTGGTGCTTACTAAAGCTGATTTTCAATAAAATCACTTAAAGCAGCACAGGAAAAACAGATAAATTGGGAGTGGAGACTATGTGAACAAAAAGATAAATAAAGAGATGTGCTGAGAGTAAACTTAATATAGTATTTCCCCCTTATCCGTTAGGGATATGTCCTAAGACCCCCAGTGGATGCCTGAATCCATGGATAGTACTGAATCCTGTATGTACTGTGACTTTTCCTATACATACATACATGTTTTTTTTTTTTCTTTTTGAGTTGGAGTCTCACTCTGTCACCCATACTGGAGTGCAGTGGCCGCTCTCTGCCACTGTAGCCTCGACCTGCTGGGCTCCAGCGATCCTTCTGCCTTAGCCTTCCAAGTAGCTGGAACTACAAGCACGCGCTACCACACTTGGCTAATTTTTTGATTTATTGTAGAGATGAGGTCTTGCCAATTTGCCCAGGCGGGTCTCGAACCCGCGGGCTCGGGTAACCCACTCACCTCCGCCTCCCAAAGCACGGGATTACAGGCTGAGCCACCGAGTCCAGCTATACATATATTTTTTAATGCTTAATTGATAAATTATGCACAGTAAGAAATTAACAGCAATAACTAATAATAAAAGAAAGCAATTATAACATAAGTTGTAATACCAGTTATGTGAATATGGTCTTTCTCGCTCAAAATACTGTAATATGTTTCCATCGCAGTTGACTGAGGGTAACTGAAACTCTGAAGCAACACCACAAATAAGGTAGGATGACTGCAATTATTGTAGCATTTTATAGTTTTTTTCAAAGTGTTTGGATGTACATTATTTCAAGTAACTAACAGCTAAGATACTTTTGAATGCAAGAAGTAGAATGTTCAACTATCAATGGCTTGAGAATTTAGGATACTTGTTGTCCTGTGTAACAAGAAGCCCAGAAATTTCCAGGGAATATTCAGCAATTCCCTGATTTCAGGATTGGCTTCCCTAGAAGTCTCTTGACTTCCATTTATGGTTCCAAGATGGCTGCCACAGCTCTAGCTGTCACATTCCCACAAAACTCATCTAACAGAACGAAGGCTCAGGAGCAGGGACAGGCTTGATTTTCTCCTTGCTCATACCTCAGGTGGAAAATCTTTACCAAGCTCTCCAGCAGACTTCTCCTTATGACCCATTTATCATAACTGGGTCACATGTCCATCTCCAAAGCAGTCACAGAGAAAGGAGAATGGGATTATCATATTTGGTTTTGACCAATGGTGACCCACTTGCTAGAAAGGCATTTCAAGACATTTAATTGTATGTATGAAGATGTTAGATCTGAAACTCCAAGCCTACTGACAGATGAAGTAAAAAGACCAAGAGGATGAACTTTGTGGTTCTTCTTATGATCTGATCAGAAGGAGCCATATAAGTTTATCTGGAGAGAAACCTTTTTCCTGGCACTGAATTCTTGGAAGAATTTATTGCAGTGATTCTTACACGAGGGTCATACTAACATAATGCATAATATAAAAAATAAAAACTGGCAACTGTTTCATCACTCTAAAAAGAGCAGTGGTTTCTAACATTTTGTTTTCTGTTAGGATGTACGTGAATGTCATGAACCCAGATTTTGACTAACCTTAAAAACTTTGGCAGAGAAACTAATCTCTATGGTAATGGAATAGATCAGGACTAATAATAGTACACTGGGAACAATTACTCAGTACATTTTTTGGCAGAGATGAGCTGGGCTTTGGGTTGTGTGCAATTTCTGGTATATCATAACCACTTCCTCTTCTCTCCAACTCAAAATGGCAAATGAGTGAGAGTGAATCTGGTCTATGAATTACTTTGAACTGGCTCTATTTATATATGTAAGAGTCAATCACTTGCAAAACTCCACCGACTATTTTTAGTTTAATTGTTTATGCATTATTCTATATACCACCGTCGCAAAGTAGAGGCAAGTATCCCTGATTTCAGCACAATCTTCAGAAAAAGAATGAACAAATTCACCTCCATGATGAGAAACTTCCTTAAATAGAGAATTCTGACATCTCCTGATGTTTGCCAATCATTGTTCTTTAAAACTACCTTAAATGAATTTGTACACTATATCAATAGTTGGGACTTATTCTACTTGAAAGGAATGGTAGTCACTTTCTCTGTCTAATATTTTTGTTGTTGTTGTTGTTGTTTTTTGAGTTGGAGTCTCACTCTGTTGCCCAGACTTAAAACCTGTCATAACCCGCAGTTATTTCTATTCTCCCACCTCTTCAAGTTCGTGTGAGCTTCTATTTATTGATAGAGAGGGGAGTTGGCTTGCATGGCGCACACACAAAACCCAGAGTCACCATAAAAATGCTATTGTGTGGCCTACTTTATTGCCTAGGCAAGCTTCTAGTCACCACATGCAGAGTAATCTCACAATTTGGTTCATGGGTGGACACACACTCACCTTTTTTAAAGGAAATTCTCATGTTTGTTTATAGAAAAAGAAAAGGCTTCTTGTATATTAAGGTATTTGTCAGACTCGTTCTGGAAACACAGAGTAATTGCTTAAGCCTATTTCTTTTTTTAAAAGACCACTTCATTTCTGGAAGAAGGTATTATTTATAAACAAGTTTAGGGAGATACCTTATTCATTAAGGGGGAATCCCGTATGCTAAGAAATTTGAAATTTTTATAAAAGTATAATACACAAGAGTCAAGACTGGTTACAAAGTGGGAAAATACAAGAAACTTTATTCAATTATTCCATAACTATTTATTGAGCACCTGTTCTATGCCTGGTACTGAGCTCAGTCTATAGGAGAAGTGGAGAAGAGTAAGACTTGGTGCTTAGCACCACAACCTGACTTGGTTCTGTCTTTAGGGCTTGCAAACTCAAATGCAAATAAAGGTCAGCATCAATGGGTGATGCAGGCCAGTGGAGGACTGTGGCAACCTTGAGATCTCATGCCCCACCTCAGGGGCCGAGCTCCTTAGCTCCCATACTGATTTCTATCCAGAGATGCTGGTCCACTAGAGACAAATCATTTCATTTTAGAAGAATAACTGGAAATCTGAAACTTCATGTAAACTCTGTCTACTTTTCAATGTTAAGTTATTCATATATATAAAATAAAAACTGTGAGGGAAAAATAAAACATACTAGTTTGTTGTTTTCTCTGAATCGATTTCTTGGTTTGGCAACACAAAAAAGTGACTTTTAATGGCATCCATGTTCTGTCTATTTTGTCTTGTAAAGAAATTAATTTCACTAATGTCAGCCAAAAACACCTTTGGGTCTTTAAATTCTTTTTTCTCCTTTACTTCTTAAAGATGAGGACATTTCTGCCTAATCGACCAGCACCTGCCATTGTGAGAGATGTTGAGAGGTGACATGAGGACTGTCAACACATTTCAGCCACCATCTGAGACTTGCTATTTTGTACCACATGGGAGTGAGTCTAATGGTTGAAACTTGATGGTGGAGGTGAAGGATAAGAGAAGATGAGAGAAAAATAGAAAGAGATAACATAGGATTTCTGGAGGACTGGAAAATGTGCAAAAGACTGAAACTAATAATGTATAAATATTTATTGAGCATCTGCTATGTGCCAACCTTTGTCTTTAGTATGGAATATTTTGGTGCTTGAGGGCAAAGTCCCTGCTCTCATAGAACTTACATTCTAGTAGGGGTGTTGAAAGGGCAGAACATGAACAAGTAAACAAATATGGTCATTTGAAATGG
>NW_007221016.1:0-7080 GCF_000164805.1 Carlito syrichta | reverse complement strand
ATCCCTTGGGAGCCAAGATGGTGTCATGGCAAGCACCTCCTTTCTGACTGCAATGCCAATATCTTTTGTCATCCTGCGAATCTGAAATGCTGCTCAGAATTTTCCCACACTGAGAGAAATGATTTTATTCCAGTTCCCAGTGAATCCACTCGATCCAACAGAAATGTTGCTGCTTCCGTCAATATACCTGAACTCCACTATCCGAACGTTAACTCTTTCTCGGTGACCTGGTGACTACTCCCTGCAGCCTAGTCTGCTGCTTTTGGGGCTTCTGGGACCAGCAAAGGGGATTTCTTGCTATTTAACAATTAGTGATCTCTCTCAGAGAACACATGAACACCTTGTGTTGAAGAGATTGCGGTTGATCTCGTGGAAATGTGACTAGTCTTCCTCTTTCATGATAAATGACAGGTTCTTTGGAGTATTAAAGTAATACCGCACCTCCTGTTTCAGCAACAAGGCCTCTGCCCCCCATGAAGCAATTTCATTTCATTGGAAGATGTAGGAGTCACGTTCCAAACTGCTGCTGAATAGTTCTGAGGCATCTGCGGAGATTCTAGACCAGACACTGTGCTCTTTTTACCAACACAATTAAACCTCAACCAGTCCCTGTTGCAGAACAAATATAATCTTATCTACCTAATGTCAGTTGATTAAGTCATTGGGGCTGCAAAACGGTAAACAGATTTTAATAACCAACCCATAAGTGAGTCATTTGAGGGGAGTGGAATATCATGGCAGGTTCTGAGGCTTCAAGGTGGAGAAGTTCACAGCTTCCTGACACTGCTATAAAACACTGCAACATTACAACTTTTCAACCATGTCTAAAAGGCCAATTTAGGTTTATTCCCATTCGCATTTATCGCCATGGTTCAGCAGGTGTAAACCAGTAATAGCTGTGGTCCAGCTCTGGGTAGATGCCAGTATAGATGTGTTCAGTCAAATGACTAATTGAAAACCTTTGACAAAATCAGCAGCCTGGCCATTTTGCCTGCATAATAAAATGGTGCTGATAAAGGCAGTGCAGAAAAAAATCCACTCATCTCCTCATCAGTGCCATTAACAATCATGAGTAAAGATGAAAACAACGCATGGTTTACTCTGCAAATGAAGGAATATAACTAGATGGTTTCCCAGGGGCCCATTACCCATTTTAATAATACCTCAAAACTGAGCAAACAGTTTGTATGTACAAACCAAACAGAACAAACTATTTACAGTTACCGCATACAGAGACAACTCCTAGCACTCTGGATTTAACAAATTTATAAAGGTACTCAACATGATAGCTATTAGCAAAATTAAAAGAGAACCATTATAGACTTAGAGGCTGCCATGCTTACCAGTCAAGAAAGAATGCCAACACCAACTTTTGATTCAGAAGAATCTCCCCCACCCTCTTTTTTTTCTCTCTCTTCCAGGAGAGCAGCCTGACTTGGACTCAAATTGTGTGCATGAATAATAAAATACCATCTAATTAAAAACTGCAGTTAAATATGCAAAAATTGATGGTAATGAGATTGTGCAATACCTCCGAGTGTAGGCACTTTATGAATTACTCACAAGGGCTCTTTTGCTTGACCTAAACAGAGGATAATAGAAATGACTTTGAACACTCTTGGCCCTGGGAGCTCATGGTGTCCCCATCACGCTTACGACTCAGCAGTAGACGGCCAGCCTGGAGTGAAAGGTGGCCTGGCCAGAAGGTAGCCTGGTTCAGGGAGGTGTTAAGAACTGAAACGACTGGGGTGGATATTGTGCAAAAAGCTGGGTGGGGGCTAAGCCTAAGGCAGGGGCTTGTTGTCCTAGAGTAAGAAGGTCCTTGGCACAAAATGATAATGGCTGGACAGGTGTACCCCCAGTAATAAGGTGAGAATATCGAATTTTTTATTCACTTAAGGGTGTTTCCCTACACACTATCCAGAAACTTGTTGCCTTCCCAGTCCACCCACATTCTAGATTGTACCAAATTATTCTAGGTGAGCATCTTCATGCCAGCCACTACTGCCTGGGACAATGGCTGCTTCTAGAAACTACTCCACAGCGAGCAGCCTGCTTTTCTCTCTCATAGTCTCTGAAGCCTAGACTACACTGTTACCACAACTTCTTGGTCATATTTTCTTAGCTCCCTTTAAAGGGGTCACTGGTCTCCTTTTTGTTTTTCAGCTCTCTGGGCATTTGGCCATGAATTTGTGACGTGCTTAACATCCTGAGCGCATGCACTGATGTTTGCTCTAGAAGCAGGAGACTAGATCTTACCTATTGCCTTTGCTTAGAGCTTCTGAATCTCACTTCCCCTAATCCCCATCTTTCCATTTCTTTGCAACTAGTGATATTCTGTTTGAGGAAAGTTGATGACAAACTGAAGGACAGCGTCCTTTAAGAGGAGAATGTGATCGTGGTATGATAGACTTTTTCAGACCTGCTCAGTATGATTCCTCCTTTTGCCTTTTTGTCTGTTGAGATGGAGACTGATGTGCTGAGAAGTAAGCATTTCTTTGGGGAAGTATTTCTCATTTAGATGAGCCTGATGGAAAATGTCTCTCTCAGCACCTTCTTGAACATACCTGTGTCATCCTGCTTATAACAGTTTCTTGTCAAGTCAGTGGTATCTGAGCTAATTGATATGTTCCCGACAGCCCCGTATACCAAGAGGGTCCATCAGCTATGTGAGAGAACAGTCATTGTGATGCCAACAGAGTGGTCATTTTGTTTGCTGCTAGCAGACCTTAGCCAATTCTGAAATTTGTATTATATCGTTTGGGGCCTGGGAGAAAATGGCGAACCTGATTTACTTTCTCTTTTTCTTCTTCCCTTTGAAGAAGTATGGATTTCTCCCTTCCTGTCTCATGGGTTCTGACTGAGATTCTCAGCTGGCAGCCAAGTTCCAATGGTAGCAACACAGTGGTAAGGATTTCATTAAGGGGAACTCCTTATGCTGAGAAATAAGGATTCTAGTGTCCAACATGGCAAATGTTACAAAATGGAACAGGTCAGACATCGTTGGACAAGTCACGAGTATGTGTGGGTGTTTAGAAAGGCTTGATGCCTAATAAATATGTTCCTTATTGGCTGATTTGTTATCTACATCTCCCAAATGAGTGGTATTTGAGAATTCAGTTAGATACACACCATCTGGTGTCATTTAGACTGAACTTCTTGTTTCAACTTTGCCTCTTGCTAGTTGTGTGAACTTGGGCAACATCTCTCACCTCACTGAGATGCCATTTTCTCATCTATAAATGAGGATCATTATAGTGTCTTCGTCATAGGGTTCTTGTGTTAATTAAATGAGATAGTGTACATAAAACATTAAACACAATACTAAGTTTAGTAAAGAAGCAATGAACAGTAGCTGTTATATGGCAACAACTATAACTGTGGTGCTTACTAAAGCTGATTTTCAATAAAATCACTTAAAGCAGCACAGGAAAAACAGATAAATTGGGAGTGGAGACTATGTGAACAAAAAGATAAATAAAGAGATGTGCTGAGAGTAAACTTAATATAGTATTTCCCCCTTATCCGTTAGGGATATGTCCTAAGACCCCCAGTGGATGCCTGAATCCATGGATAGTACTGAATCCTGTATGTACTGTGACTTTTCCTATACATACATACATGTTTTTTTTTTTTCTTTTTGAGTTGGAGTCTCACTCTGTCACCCATACTGGAGTGCAGTGGCCGCTCTCTGCCACTGTAGCCTCGACCTGCTGGGCTCCAGCGATCCTTCTGCCTTAGCCTTCCAAGTAGCTGGAACTACAAGCACGCGCTACCACACTTGGCTAATTTTTTGATTTATTGTAGAGATGAGGTCTTGCCAATTTGCCCAGGCGGGTCTCGAACCCGCGGGCTCGGGTAACCCACTCACCTCCGCCTCCCAAAGCACGGGATTACAGGCTGAGCCACCGAGTCCAGCTATACATATATTTTTTAATGCTTAATTGATAAATTATGCACAGTAAGAAATTAACAGCAATAACTAATAATAAAAGAAAGCAATTATAACATAAGTTGTAATACCAGTTATGTGAATATGGTCTTTCTCGCTCAAAATACTGTAATATGTTTCCATCGCAGTTGACTGAGGGTAACTGAAACTCTGAAGCAACACCACAAATAAGGTAGGATGACTGCAATTATTGTAGCATTTTATAGTTTTTTTCAAAGTGTTTGGATGTACATTATTTCAAGTAACTAACAGCTAAGATACTTTTGAATGCAAGAAGTAGAATGTTCAACTATCAATGGCTTGAGAATTTAGGATACTTGTTGTCCTGTGTAACAAGAAGCCCAGAAATTTCCAGGGAATATTCAGCAATTCCCTGATTTCAGGATTGGCTTCCCTAGAAGTCTCTTGACTTCCATTTATGGTTCCAAGATGGCTGCCACAGCTCTAGCTGTCACATTCCCACAAAACTCATCTAACAGAACGAAGGCTCAGGAGCAGGGACAGGCTTGATTTTCTCCTTGCTCATACCTCAGGTGGAAAATCTTTACCAAGCTCTCCAGCAGACTTCTCCTTATGACCCATTTATCATAACTGGGTCACATGTCCATCTCCAAAGCAGTCACAGAGAAAGGAGAATGGGATTATCATATTTGGTTTTGACCAATGGTGACCCACTTGCTAGAAAGGCATTTCAAGACATTTAATTGTATGTATGAAGATGTTAGATCTGAAACTCCAAGCCTACTGACAGATGAAGTAAAAAGACCAAGAGGATGAACTTTGTGGTTCTTCTTATGATCTGATCAGAAGGAGCCATATAAGTTTATCTGGAGAGAAACCTTTTTCCTGGCACTGAATTCTTGGAAGAATTTATTGCAGTGATTCTTACACGAGGGTCATACTAACATAATGCATAATATAAAAAATAAAAACTGGCAACTGTTTCATCACTCTAAAAAGAGCAGTGGTTTCTAACATTTTGTTTTCTGTTAGGATGTACGTGAATGTCATGAACCCAGATTTTGACTAACCTTAAAAACTTTGGCAGAGAAACTAATCTCTATGGTAATGGAATAGATCAGGACTAATAATAGTACACTGGGAACAATTACTCAGTACATTTTTTGGCAGAGATGAGCTGGGCTTTGGGTTGTGTGCAATTTCTGGTATATCATAACCACTTCCTCTTCTCTCCAACTCAAAATGGCAAATGAGTGAGAGTGAATCTGGTCTATGAATTACTTTGAACTGGCTCTATTTATATATGTAAGAGTCAATCACTTGCAAAACTCCACCGACTATTTTTAGTTTAATTGTTTATGCATTATTCTATATACCACCGTCGCAAAGTAGAGGCAAGTATCCCTGATTTCAGCACAATCTTCAGAAAAAGAATGAACAAATTCACCTCCATGATGAGAAACTTCCTTAAATAGAGAATTCTGACATCTCCTGATGTTTGCCAATCATTGTTCTTTAAAACTACCTTAAATGAATTTGTACACTATATCAATAGTTGGGACTTATTCTACTTGAAAGGAATGGTAGTCACTTTCTCTGTCTAATATTTTTGTTGTTGTTGTTGTTGTTTTTTGAGTTGGAGTCTCACTCTGTTGCCCAGACTTAAAACCTGTCATAACCCGCAGTTATTTCTATTCTCCCACCTCTTCAAGTTCGTGTGAGCTTCTATTTATTGATAGAGAGGGGAGTTGGCTTGCATGGCGCACACACAAAACCCAGAGTCACCATAAAAATGCTATTGTGTGGCCTACTTTATTGCCTAGGCAAGCTTCTAGTCACCACATGCAGAGTAATCTCACAATTTGGTTCATGGGTGGACACACACTCACCTTTTTTAAAGGAAATTCTCATGTTTGTTTATAGAAAAAGAAAAGGCTTCTTGTATATTAAGGTATTTGTCAGACTCGTTCTGGAAACACAGAGTAATTGCTTAAGCCTATTTCTTTTTTTAAAAGACCACTTCATTTCTGGAAGAAGGTATTATTTATAAACAAGTTTAGGGAGATACCTTATTCATTAAGGGGGAATCCCGTATGCTAAGAAATTTGAAATTTTTATAAAAGTATAATACACAAGAGTCAAGACTGGTTACAAAGTGGGAAAATACAAGAAACTTTATTCAATTATTCCATAACTATTTATTGAGCACCTGTTCTATGCCTGGTACTGAGCTCAGTCTATAGGAGAAGTGGAGAAGAGTAAGACTTGGTGCTTAGCACCACAACCTGACTTGGTTCTGTCTTTAGGGCTTGCAAACTCAAATGCAAATAAAGGTCAGCATCAATGGGTGATGCAGGCCAGTGGAGGACTGTGGCAACCTTGAGATCTCATGCCCCACCTCAGGGGCCGAGCTCCTTAGCTCCCATACTGATTTCTATCCAGAGATGCTGGTCCACTAGAGACAAATCATTTCATTTTAGAAGAATAACTGGAAATCTGAAACTTCATGTAAACTCTGTCTACTTTTCAATGTTAAGTTATTCATATATATAAAATAAAAACTGTGAGGGAAAAATAAAACATACTAGTTTGTTGTTTTCTCTGAATCGATTTCTTGGTTTGGCAACACAAAAAAGTGACTTTTAATGGCATCCATGTTCTGTCTATTTTGTCTTGTAAAGAAATTAATTTCACTAATGTCAGCCAAAAACACCTTTGGGTCTTTAAATTCTTTTTTCTCCTTTACTTCTTAAAGATGAGGACATTTCTGCCTAATCGACCAGCACCTGCCATTGTGAGAGATGTTGAGAGGTGACATGAGGACTGTCAACACATTTCAGCCACCATCTGAGACTTGCTATTTTGTACCACATGGGAGTGAGTCTAATGGTTGAAACTTGATGGTGGAGGTGAAGGATAAGAGAAGATGAGAGAAAAATAGAAAGAGATAACATAGGATTTCTGGAGGACTGGAAAATGTGCAAAAGACTGAAACTAATAATG
This sequence comes from Carlito syrichta, assembly GCF_000164805.1. NCBI lineage: Eukaryota > Metazoa > Chordata > Mammalia > Primates > Tarsiidae > Carlito > Carlito syrichta. The sequence goes on along the minus strand of NW_007221016.1, from coordinate 164 downwards.
TATAAATATTTATTGAGCATCTGCTATGTGCCAACCTTTGTCTTTAGTATGGAATATTTTGGTGCTTGAGGGCAAAGTCCCTGCTCTCATAGAACTTACATTCTAGTAGGGGTGTTGAAAGGGCAGAACATGAACAAGTAAACAAATATGGTCATTTGAAATGG
>NW_007221015.1:0-7030 GCF_000164805.1 Carlito syrichta | reverse complement strand
ACTGCAATGCCAATATCTTTTGTCATCTGCGAATCTGAAATGCTGCTCAGAATTTTCCACACTGAGAGAAATGATTTTATTCCAGTTTCCAGTGAATCACTCGATCCAACAGAAATGTTGCTGCTTCCGTCAATATACATGAACTCACTATCCGAACGTTAACTCTTTCTCGGTGACCTGGTGACTACTCCCTGCAGCCTAGTCTGCTGCTTTTGGGGCTTCTGGGACCAGCAAAGGGGATTTCTTGCTATTTAACAATTAGTGATCTCTCTCAGAGAACACATGAACACCTTGTGTTGAAGAGATTGCGGTTGATCTCGTGGAAATGTGACTAGTCTTCCTCTTTCATGATAAATGACAGGTTCTTTGGAGTATTAAAGTAATACCACACCTCCTGTTTCAGCAACAAGGCCTCTGCCCCCCATGAAGCAATTTCATTTCATTGGAAGATGTAGGAGTCACGTTCCAAACTGCTGCTGAATAGTTCTGAGGCATCTGCGGAGATTCTAGACCAGACACTGTGCTCTTTTTACCAACACAATTAAACCTCAACCAGTCCCTGTTGCAGAACAAATATAATCTTATCTACTTAATGTCAGTTGATTAAGTCATTGGGGCTGCAAAACGGTAAACAGATTTTAATAACCAACCCATAAGTGAGTCATTTGAGGGGAGTGGAATATCATGGCAGGTTCTGAGGCTTCAAGGTGGAGAAGTTCACAGCTTCCTGACACTGCTATAAAACACTGCAACATTACAACTTTTCAACCATGTCTAAAAGGCCAATTTAGGTTTATTCCCATTCGCATTTATCGCCATGGTTCAGCAGGTGTAAACCAGTAATAGCTGTGGTCCAGCTCTGGGTAGATGCCAGTATAGATGTGTTCAGTCAAATGACTAATTGAAAACCTTTGACAAAATCAGCAGCCTGGCCATTTTGCCTGCATAATAAAATGGTGCTGATAAAGGCAGTGCAGAAAAAAATCCACTCATCTCCTCATCAGTGCCATTAACAATCATGAGTAAAGATGAAAACAACGCATGGTTTACTCTGCAAATGAAGGAATATAACTAGATGGTTTCCCAGGGGCCCATTACCCATTTTAATAATACCTCAAAACTGAGCAAACAGTTTGTATGTACAAACCAAACAGAACAAACTATTTACAGTTACCGCATACAGAGACAACTCCTAGCACTCTGGATTTAACAAATTTATAAAGGTACTCAACATGATAGCTATTAGCAAAATTAAAAGAGAACCATTATAGACTTAGAGGCTGCCATGCTTACCAGTCAAGAAAGAATGCCAACACCAACTTTTGATTCAGAAGAATCTCCCCCACCCTCTTTTTTTTCTCTCTCTTCCAGGAGAGCAGCCTGACTTGGACTCAAATTGTGTGCATGAATAATAAAATACCATCTAATTAAAAACTGCAGTTAAATATGCAAAAATTGATGGTAATGAGATTGTGCAATACCTCCGAGTGTAGGCACTTTATGAATTACTCACAAGGGCTCTTTTGCTTGACCTAAACAGAGGATAATAGAAATGACTTTGAACACTCTTGGCCCTGGGAGCTCATGGTGTCCCCATCACGCTTACGACTCAGCAGTAGACGGCCAGCCTGGAGTGAAAGGTGGCCTGGCCAGAAGGTAGCCTGGTTCAGGGAGGTGTTAAGAACTGAAACGACTGGGGTGGATATTGTGCAAAAAGCTGGGTGGGGGCTAAGCCTAAGGCAGGGGCTTGTTGTCCTAGAGTAAGAAGGTCCTTGGCACAAAATGATAATGGCTGGACAGGTGTACCCCCAGTAATAAGGTGAGAATATCGAATTTTTTATTCACTTAAGGGTGTTTCCCTACACACTATCCAGAAACTTGTTGCCTTCCCAGTCCACCCACATTCTAGATTGTACCAAATTATTCTAGGTGAGCATCTTCATGCCAGCCACTACTGCCTGGGACAATGGCTGCTTCTAGAAACTACTCCACAGCGAGCAGCCTGCTTTTCTCTCTCATAGTCTCTGAAGCCTAGACTACACTGTTACCACAACTTCTTGGTCATATTTTCTTAGCTCCCTTTAAAGGGGTCACTGGTCTCCTTTTTGTTTTTCAGCTCTCTGGGCATTTGGCCATGAATTTGTGACGTGCTTAACATCCTGAGCGCATGCACTGATGTTTGCTCTAGAAGCAGGAGACTAGATCTTACCTATTGCCTTTGCTTAGAGCTTCTGAATCTCACTTCCCCTAATCCCCATCTTTCCATTTCTTTGCAACTAGTGATATTCTGTTTGAGGAAAGTTGATGACAAACTGAAGGACAGCGTCCTTTAAGAGGAGAATGTGATCGTGGTATGATAGACTTTTTCAGACCTGCTCAGTATGATTCCTCCTTTTGCCTTTTTGTCTGTTGAGATGGAGACTGATGTGCTGAGAAGTAAGCATTTCTTTGGGGAAGTATTTCTCATTTAGATGAGCCTGATGGAAAATGTCTCTCTCAGCACCTTCTTGAACATACCTGTGTCATCCTGCTTATAACAGTTTCTTGTCAAGTCAGTGGTATCTGAGCTAATTGATATGTTCCCGACAGCCCCGTATACCAAGAGGGTCCATCAGCTATGTGAGAGAACAGTCATTGTGATGCCAACAGAGTGGTCATTTTGTTTGCTGCTAGCAGACCTTAGCCAATTCTGAAATTTGTATTATATCGTTTGGGGCCTGGGAGAAAATGGCGAACCTGATTTACTTTCTCTTTTTCTTCTTCCCTTTGAAGAAGTATGGATTTCTCCCTTCCTGTCTCATGGGTTCTGACTGAGATTCTCAGCTGGCAGCCAAGTTCCAATGGTAGCAACACAGTGGTAAGGATTTCATTAAGGGGAACTCCTTATGCTGAGAAATAAGGATTCTAGTGTCCAACATGGCAAATGTTACAAAATGGAACAGGTCAGACATCGTTGGACAAGTCACGAGTATGTGTGGGTGTTTAGAAAGGCTTGATGCCTAATAAATATGTTCCTTACTGGCTGATTTGTTATCTACATCTCCCAAATGAGTGGTATTTGAGAATTCAGTTAGATACACACCATCTGGTGTCATTGAGACTGAACTTCTTGTTTCAACTTTGCCTCTTGCTAGTTGTGTGAACTTGGGCAACATCTCTCACCTCACTGAGATGCCATTTTCTCATCTATAAATGAGGATCATTATAGTGTCTTCGTCATAGGGTTCTTGTGTTAATTAAATGAGATAGTGTACATAAAACATTAAACACAATACTAAGTTTAGTAAAGAAGCAATGAACAGTAGCTGTTATATGGCAACAACTATAACTGTGGTGCTTACTAAAGCTGATTTTCAATAAAATCACTTAAAGCAGCACAGGAAAAACAGATAAATTGGGAGTGGAGACTATGTGAACAAAAAGATAAATAAAGAGATGTGCTGAGAGTAAACTTAATATAGTATTTCCCCCTTATCCGTTAGGGATATGTCCTAAGACCCCCAGTGGATGCCTGAATCCATGGATAGTACTGAATCCTGTATGTACTGTGACTTTTCCTATACATACATACATGTTTTTTTTTTTTCTTTTTGAGTTGGAGTCTCACTCTGTCACCCATACTGGAGTGCAGTGGCCGCTCTCTGCCACTGTAGCCTCGACCTGCTGGGCTCCAGCGATCCTTCTGCCTTAGCCTTCCAAGTAGCTGGAACTACAAGCACGCGCTACCACACTTGGCTAATTTTTTGATTTATTGTAGAGATGAGGTCTTGCCAATTTGCCCAGGCGGGTCTCGAACCCGCGGGCTCGGGTAACCCACTCACCTCCGCCTCCCAAAGCACGGGATTACAGGCTGAGCCACCGAGTCCAGCTATACATATATTTTTTAATGCTTAATTGATAAATTATGCACAGTAAGAAATTAACAGCAATAACTAATAATAAAAGAAAGCAATTATAACATAAGTTGTAATACCAGTTATGTGAATATGGTCTTTCTCGCTCAAAATACTGTAATATGTTTCCATCGCAGTTGACTGAGGGTAACTGAAACTCTGAAGCAACACCACAAATAAGGTAGGATGACTGCAATTATTGTAGCATTTTATAGTTTTTTTCAAAGTGTTTGGATGTACATTATTTCAAGTAACTAACAGCTAAGATACTTTTGAATGCAAGAAGTAGAATGTTCAACTATCAATGGCTTGAGAATTTAGGATACTTGTTGTCCTGTGTAACAAGAAGCCCAGAAATTTCCAGGGAATATTCAGCAATTCCCTGATTTCAGGATTGGCTTCCCTAGAAGTCTCTTGACTTCCATTTATGGTTCCAAGATGGCTGCCACAGCTCTAGCTGTCACATTCCCACAAAACTCATCTAACAGAACGAAGGCTCAGGAGCAGGGACAGGCTTGATTTTCTCCTTGCTCATACCTCAGGTGGAAAATCTTTACCAAGCTCTCCAGCAGACTTCTCCTTATGACCCATTTATCATAACTGGGTCACATGTCCATCTCCAAAGCAGTCACAGAGAAAGGAGAATGGGATTATCATATTTGGTTTTGACCAATGGTGACCCACTTGCTAGAAAGGCATTTCAAGACATTTAATTGTATGTATGAAGATGTTAGATCTGAAACTCCAAGCCTACTGACAGATGAAGTAAAAAGACCAAGAGGATGAACTTTGTGGTTCTTCTTATGATCTGATCAGAAGGAGCCATATAAGTTTATCTGGAGAGAAACCTTTTTCCTGGCACTGAATTCTTGGAAGAATTTATTGCAGTGATTCTTACACGAGGGTCATACTAACATAATGCATAATATAAAAAATAAAAACTGGCAACTGTTTCATCACTCTAAAAAGAGCAGTGGTTTCTAACATTTTGTTTTCTGTTAGGATGTACGTGAATGTCATGAACCCAGATTTTGACTAACCTTAAAAACTTTGGCAGAGAAACTAATCTCTATGGTAATGGAATAGATCAGGACTAATAATAGTACACTGGGAACAATTACTCAGTACATTTTTTGGCAGAGATGAGCTGGGCTTTGGGTTGTGTGCAATTTCTGGTATATCATAACCACTTCCTCTTCTCTCCAACTCAAAATGGCAAATGAGTGAGAGTGAATCTGGTCTATGAATTACTTTGAACTGGCTCTATTTATATATGTAAGAGTCAATCACTTGCAAAACTCCACCGACTATTTTTAGTTTAATTGTTTATGCATTATTCTATATACCACCGTCGCAAAGTAGAGGCAAGTATCCCTGATTTCAGCACAATCTTCAGAAAAAGAATGAACAAATTCACCTCCATGATGAGAAACTTCCTTAAATAGAGAATTCTGACATCTCCTGATGTTTGCCAATCATTGTTCTTTAAAACTACCTTAAATGAATTTGTACACTATATCAATAGTTGGGACTTATTCTACTTGAAAGGAATGGTAGTCACTTTCTCTGTCTAATATTTTTGTTGTTGTTGTTGTTGTTTTTTGAGTTGGAGTCTCACTCTGTTGCCCAGACTTAAAACCTGTCATAACCCGCAGTTATTTCTATTCTCCCACCTCTTCAAGTTCGTGTGAGCTTCTATTTATTGATAGAGAGGGGAGTTGGCTTGCATGGCGCACACACAAAACCCAGAGTCACCATAAAAATGCTATTGTGTGGCCTACTTTATTGCCTAGGCAAGCTTCTAGTCACCACATGCAGAGTAATCTCACAATTTGGTTCATGGGTGGACACACACTCACCTTTTTTAAAGGAAATTCTCATGTTTGTTTATAGAAAAAGAAAAGGCTTCTTGTATATTAAGGTATTTGTCAGACTCGTTCTGGAAACACAGAGTAATTGCTTAAGCCTATTTCTTTTTTTAAAAGACCACTTCATTTCTGGAAGAAGGTATTATTTATAAACAAGTTTAGGGAGATACCTTATTCATTAAGGGGGAATCCCGTATGCTAAGAAATTTGAAATTTTTATAAAAGTATAATACACAAGAGTCAAGACTGGTTACAAAGTGGGAAAATACAAGAAACTTTATTCAATTATTCCATAACTATTTATTGAGCACCTGTTCTATGCCTGGTACTGAGCTCAGTCTATAGGAGAAGTGGAGAAGAGTAAGACTTGGTGCTTAGCACCACAACCTGACTTGGTTCTGTCTTTAGGGCTTGCAAACTCAAATGCAAATAAAGGTCAGCATCAATGGGTGATGCAGGCCAGTGGAGGACTGTGGCAACCTTGAGATCTCATGCCCCACCTCAGGGGCCGAGCTCCTTAGCTCCCATACTGATTTCTATCCAGAGATGCTGGTCCACTAGAGACAAATCATTTCATTTTAGAAGAATAACTGGAAATCTGAAACTTCATGTAAACTCTGTCTACTTTTCAATGTTAAGTTATTCATATATATAAAATAAAAACTGTGAGGGAAAAATAAAACATACTAGTTTGTTGTTTTCTCTGAATCGATTTCTTGGTTTGGCAACACAAAAAAGTGACTTTTAATGGCATCCATGTTCTGTCTATTTTGTCTTGTAAAGAAATTAATTTCACTAATGTCAGCCAAAAACACCTTTGGGTCTTTAAATTCTTTTTTCTCCTTTACTTCTTAAAGATGAGGACATTTCTGCCTAATCGACCAGCACCTGCCATTGTGAGAGATGTTGAGAGGTGACATGAGGACTGTCAACACATTTCAGCCACCATCTGAGACTTGCTATTTTGTACCACATGGGAGTGAGTCTAATGGTTGAAACTTGATGGTGGAGGTGAAGGATAAGAGAAGATGAGAGAAAAATAGAAAGAGATAACATAGGATTTCTGGAGGACTGGAAAATGTGCAAAAGACTGAAACTAATAATGTATAAATATTTATTGAGCATCTGCTATGTGCCAACCTTTGTCTTTAGTATGGAATATTTTGGTGCTTGAGGGCAAAGTCCCTGCTCTCATAGAACTTACATTCTAGTAGGGGTGTTGAAAGGGCAGAACATGAACAAGTAAACAAATATGGTCATTTGAAATGG
>NW_007221014.1:0-4072 GCF_000164805.1 Carlito syrichta | reverse complement strand
ACGTCCAGTGGATTCAGATAAGTGAGTAAACATCAGCAGGACTCAAGAATAAAGCCTCTAACTTCTCCTCACATCCATCCTAGCCTCCTGATCAAGTCCTAGGAAGAAATCAATTCCCAGTTAAGTCTGTGGTGGTCATCAGCAGGGAACACCTGTGGCCCATTTCCTGGGAATGACCCTAGAAGGAAAGAAATGGCAGCATGGAATTTCTAGGTAGATGAGGACCTAGTTCTATTCTCCAAAAGCTTTTGGAGCCACAAAATGATCTCTATGCGTATAAAAGCAACAAAGAGAGCCCTGTGACCTGAGATGGCCTTGCAGATGAGAATATAGGTAAAGGAGCTGACTAGTGACCCAGAGCCAGCCCAAGTGAGGAAGGAATCAGTAGGTACCAAATGTCAGGAGATGGTGTCAAGGACTGGATACTACTTCAGCTCCCTCTCACCTCCTCAGACAAGGTCGAGAAAAATGAGATGAACGTGAACTGAGAAAAATAAAGAAGCTGTATCTCTCACACCAGATTTTGTGACTTGATTGTCAGACCTGCCATTGATGTTATTATTATTTTTTTTCCTCTACAAATTTGGGGTTTGGTGTGTACATTGGGCAACAGGCCTCAGAGGAGGAAATTTTCACAATCTTCTTGCAAGAGCCAGGGAAAATAAAACAGACAAGATGAATTGTGACTGCCACATGAGGGCTTCAAATCTGAATTGAGATAAGTTGGATCAGCAGCATTTGACTCTGTATATGAATTGGATCATTCACCAAAAATGAAATTTTTACAAGCTTTTCATTTGCTCCTAGCTGAAGTTGCAAATCCCTGAGTGCCAAGTGTTTTGTTGGTATCAATTAAAGCAGTCTTCTCAGATTTCTACAGGGTAATCACCATAATCTTGTGTTCTCTTCAGAAATAGCATTGAGGATTATTATTAGGGAAATAATCAAATAAAGCCCTGAAAAAATTGTTTCTAGGAGAAAATATGTTTGTCATGATCAAGAGTTACTCTCTATCAAGGTATCAAGGAGTACAACAGAAATTATGAATGTAAAGACCTTGCTAGTGACACATACTATCTAGAATAATTTGTAGTTGACTCAGAGATGACTACAGATGCATGTTCCAGAAGCTCAGAAGATGAACCAATGCTCTAGTCTTTATTTTTGGAAGGTTTTCTGTGGAACATTAAATGCAATTTCTCCCTCTTCTACTGCAATATCATAAATACCTTTGGTCATTTGGGAAGAAAAAGAGTAATGAATCACTCTAAGTGTAGTCCAGTACAACAAAGGAAATGTCAACAAATGCCCATAGGGCAGCATCTAGGAATCAGGATGAGCTGTGCTTTGTGGTAGTACAGTCCTTAGTTTTGCCTAAGATTCATCTCCTAGAGGGGTCTGTCCCTGGAAAATGCCCTTTCTGTTGCAACCAAGAGTGGAGATGTTGGTTGGCATCTCAGCAGGTTTTCACTTCAGGATGCTTTCAAAATGGCAGAAGGAGAAGAAAAATTAGCCACAGAAAATCTGACCATGAAATTCTGTGCAGTTAGTGAAACCAGGGAATTTGTTTTTTCTCTTCAGCAACAATTTATTTTATAAATTAGAGGAATTCAAGCACTTGTTTTGAGGTATTGAAAGAAAAGATGAAACTAATCATGGAGTCATTAAGGGCAGTATGCCTGGTGGAGGCAGAACACTTTTGATCTTCATTACAAACATCACACAGTGGATGGCCAAGTTAACCTAATTCCCTCAGATGAGCTGTGGGTTGGGTGGTGTCAAGGAGTTCATCCATATCTTCTCATATGGTCCACTGTGACAGATTGGCAAAAGAGCTGGACTATACCTTGACCTTGTGAGGAGTCTATTCAGCCCATTCACCCAGCAGCCACAGGCAGAAGACTTAGAAGGAAGAAGGCAATACTGTATAGAGGATCGGTTACTAAACATTTTTTAAGCAGAGGCCCTTTTTAAAATTAAGTCTTATGGGGAACCCCAGTATTTAACACAGGAAGAGAGTAGCAATCTCCTTGACCAGAAAAATTGAAAAGTGGGAGACAGGTATCTGCTTGGACTGGTCACAGATCCATGATAACACTTATCACATGACACTGTAATTGTCTATGTGTCTATCTTCTTCAATAGACTATACAGTCCTACAAAAAGAGCAACAGGTTTAGCATCTAGCACAGTTCCTGATACATAGTGGTTCAATAAATGTTTATCCAACAAGTATTAATTTCCATCAATTCTAAAAGAATACAGACAACATAACCTCTTAAAATTTCTTTCTAGCCACCAAATTCAATAATGGAAGGGTGAGAAAACAGGATAAATAGATTTTTTAAAATTACATCTCTGTAAGGCAAGGTCAAAACAATAAGAACAGGTCTAACTGAACTTAGTCACAGAATTGTCACCTGAGTTTTACTTGGATGACTGCCTGATTTACCTGCCTGGCCAAGTCAAGCCTTGAGTGTAAAATTTTGTACTCCAGTGAGTTTTAATGGTGACTTTTGAAGACTACAGCAGGCATGTTTAAGGGTAGCTTCCTCCACATTCCCTAAATGACACTACGGTCTCATAATTGGACTCTTCAAATCAGAGCCCAAACACCAGAAGACATAGAGTCATTGGCTTTTGTGCAACTCTAAGGAGCCATGCCTATAATATTCCTCCCAAACCCCAATGGCATCAGGCCTCCTTCCTTTGCTTAGGATTAATCTAGAATGTAGAGTTTGAACATATGAATTTGGGCAGTACTCCTCCCTGCTCTGGGCAACTCATTGGGAACTGTTTCCCAACTTGGCTTTCTCAGGGCTGCACAAAGACTGCACTTTTGTCTTTGTCAATTATTTGCTTCCCTTATGGCTCTGCTTCCCTCAATATGTTCTTGGTTCATGCACAGCAGAACCCTCACATTCATCACGCCTCGGTGGTCTGTCCAAAGTGGGTTGGAAATTTTGGTCTTGGAGTTTTTTTGGCATATTGAGAAGACTAGGTTTTGCCCTTAGGGCTCCCCTCTATTCTTGATAACACACAGTTGTGGGGAGAGCTACTGATACCACACTACAGAGCAGAGAATCCCTGGCCCCAAGAAAGGTCCAGTCAGCACATGGGGCTGGGACTGTGCTCAGACATGGTATCAGCCCTGGGAAGATAGAGAGAGGCATGGCATAGCTGCCCAGCCTAGGCATTAGACTCTATAGGATGCTGCAGGAAACCTCTATGGACATGTGCAAGCTTGCTTTGGGGTTAAGCCCAGGTAGCTGAAGGAGGCCAGGGGAGTGATGGCTGTCAGCAGAAGGCAAGACCAGCCCAGGGAGGACATGTGGTCCAGAAAGGAGATGCCTGCAGACTTTTGCTGAGGTCTCCAGAATCCAGAAACTTCTAAGGGATGTTATTGGAAATGATTACATGCTTGAGCTATGGGCCAGGTTACTAAAAAACAGTTGCGCACAGGAGCAGCAGACACCTGAGTGAACATGAGGAGAAGCAGGTCTCCTGGCCCAAGCATCCACATGCTTCTGCCCAGCAGCTGTATCTTAGGGCTTTTTACAGAAGTGGCAATAAAATAAGATTTTACTCACAATGCATTGGATCAACTTCAAGTATTGTCCCCAGACTCCCTACCACATCCTCTGGATCAATACATCAGAGTGATCCAGCTGGATCCATTTAAATATATCAATGGTGGCTTCCTGGAGCCAGTTTCCTGGGTCAGAAGTGATTTTCAAGACATTTGGGGCAGCTTGTCATTGGAATACAGTTTTACAGGCCCAAATTACTCGCTACTAGAGCCTATGAAAAAGTGTTCCCCTTTAAGTAAACTTCCTTTCTTCCTTTAAGACCTCAGGAAAAAATAGTAATTCAAGAGACTTTTTTCTCTGTTCTTTCTACACTGAAGGCTTTTAAAGCCAAAAAATTTGCTGTGTGCAAAGTACTGTGAAAGGTGCTAGGCGCCTTATCTAGATATTATCTGGCAGACTGGTTGCTGCAGGATAAAAAGACTATTTTCCACTTAACTTTAAGACCGGCCCAACCTATGTTGCAGGAGATAAAGGCTGGGGAC
>NW_007221013.1:0-10148 GCF_000164805.1 Carlito syrichta | reverse complement strand
CGTGACAGGTCTGTCTTTAAGCCAATGACTATTTTGATCGATTTAAAGGGAGAAAAATAATCTTGAGTAGCGCAAAAAACAAAGGACACACGCATTATTTGAATTACAGTTAGATAATCACTGTTTATGACCAGTCCAAGCTGGAAGGGAAAGCTTGAATTTCTCCTCAGAGACATTTCCTGGCTTAACTTTAACAAGGGCTACAATAGAGGGTGGCCTTTACGTGAAAACTAAAGAATTCAACCTATTTAAGATCTTCACTGACTTCTCCAGGCTGCTATGAAATTAGCCCTTTGGGAAGAAGATCATTTATGCATTTCATTGGAAGCAGTAAAAATAGCTCTTTTCCTCCCCTGTTCCCTCCAAAAATGTTCGAAAGAAACTTTTTTCAAACAAATGTTCTAAGCAACAGCACAGAACACTATTCCTCAGCTTCTTCCTCTGTTTGGGGGAATTTATCTCAAAATCTAAACATTGACTCTAAAGGTTTTCTTTCCCACTGGTTTCCAAGATAATTAGAAATTCATCTTAACCTGTGAATACATGGGAGTCATTTTGGGCACATAAAAAGGTATAAAGTAAAGAACATGTTCTGTCACTTAAAATCCCAATGGCATAGAGTATATGCTTCCTCCAGCCACAGTTTCTTTTCAGAAGGTCAGTTACCTCTTGAGACAAAAAACCAAAGGTCCATCTCCAGTCGATAGCATCAAGCAAGGTATGATTGCTATGAAATAGTGCTTGTTTTGTGGACAGCACAGCTTCAGACCATGGTTTCCAACCCTGGTTGAACAATAGAATCACCTGGGGAACTGAAAAAATATCCCCATACCAAAGCTATACCCAGACTAGTTACGTTGTATTCTCTGGAGATTCCACTGAATCTTAGGGGGATAGGTCCTGGGCTCTGGAGTCAGCAAAATCTGGTTCTTATCTCATTTTTTCTGTTTACTGTGTTTTGAAAAAGTCACTTAATCTCTCTGAGCTTAGGTTTTCTCTACATAAAATAAAAAAATTTAAAGATGCCCACTTTATTTATTTTTATTTTATTTTATTTTGAGTTGGAGTATCGCTCTGTTGCCCAGACTGCAGTGCAGTGGCATGCTCATGGCCACTGCAGCTTCAACCTGCTGGGCTCCGGCGATCCTTCCGCCTCAGCCTCCCAAGTAGCTGGAACTACAGGCATGCACTATCATTCCTGGCTAATTTTTGATTTATTGTAGAGATGAGGTCTTGCCAAGTTGCCTGGGCAGGTCTCGAATCCACAGGCTCAGGCAATCCACTCACCTCAGCCTCCCAAAGTGCTGGGATTACAGGCTGAGCCACTGAGCCTGGCCAAAGATGCCCACTTTAAAAGACAAAAATTAGATATAATATTTGTAAACAGTATGTGGATTATGTGTTCCATAAGTGTGTAATAACAATGTTTTAAGATATTTAAAAATACTTTTCTCCAGAATTTTCCTTTCCCACTCCCAATCTTTGCCTTTTCTTCAGAAGCTTAGATGATCTGAGGAAAGAAAGGAATAATTATATAAGAATTAAGAAGGATACTTCATGAATAAGAGTACAATCCCTTAAGGGATTTAACAGAACTTACCAACGTCCAGTGGATTCAGATAAGTGAGTAAACATCAGCAGGACTCAAGAATAAAGCCTCTAACTTCTCCTCACATCCATCCTAGCCTCCTGATCAAGTCCTAGGAAGAAATCAATTCCCAGTTAAGTCTGTGGTGGTCATCAGCAGGGAACACCTGTGGCCCATTTCCTGGGAATGACCCTAGAAGGAAAGAAATGGCAGCATGGAATTTCTAGGTAGATGAGGACCTAGTTCTATTCTCCAAAAGCTTTTGGAGCCACAAAATGATCTCTATGCGTATAAAAGCAACAAAGAGAGCCCTGTGACCTGAGATGGCCTTGCAGATGAGAATATAGGTAAAGGAGCTGACTAGTGACCCAGAGCCAGCCCAAGTGAGGAAGGAATCAGTAGGTACCAAATGTCAGGAGATGGTGTCAAGGACTGGATACTACTTCAGCTCCCTCTCACCTCCTCAGACAAGGTCGAGAAAAATGAGATGAACGTGAACTGAGAAAAATAAAGAAGCTGTATCTCTCACACCAGATTTTGTGACTTGATTGTCAGACCTGCCATTGATGTTATTATTATTTTTTTTCCTCTACAAATTTGGGGTTTGGTGTGTACATTGGGCAACAGGCCTCAGAGGAGGAAATTTTCACAATCTTCTTGCAAGAGCCAGGGAAAATAAAACAGACAAGATGAATTGTGACTGCCACATGAGGGCTTCAAATCTGAATTGAGATAAGTTGGATCAGCAGCATTTGACTCTGTATATGAATTGGATCATTCACCAAAAATGAAATTTTTACAAGCTTTTCATTTGCTCCTAGCTGAAGTTGCAAATCCCTGAGTGCCAAGTGTTTTGTTGGTATCAATTAAAGCGGTCTTCTCAGATTTCTACAGGGTAATCACCATAATCTTGTGTTCTCTTCAGAAATAGCATTGAGGATTATTATTAGGGAAATAATCAAATAAAGCCCTGAAAAAATTGTTTCTAGGAGAAAATATGTTTGTCATGATCAAGAGTTACTCTCTATCAAGGTATCAAGGAGTACAACAGAAATTATGAATGTAAAGACCTTGCTAGTGACACATACTATCTAGAATAATTTGTAGTTGACTCAGAGATGACTACAGATGCATGTTCCAGAAGCTCAGAAGATGAACCAATGCTCTAGTCTTTATTTTTGGAAGGTTTTCTGTGGAACATTAAATGCAATTTCTCCCTCTTCTACTGCAATATCATAAATACCTTTGGTCATTTGGGAAGAAAAAGAGTAATGAATCACTCTAAGTGTAGTCCAGTACAACAAAGGAAATGTCAACAAATGCCCATAGGGCAGCATCTAGGAATCAGGATGAGCTGTGCTTTGTGGTAGTACAGTCCTTAGTTTTGCCTAAGATTCATCTCCTAGAGGGGTCTGTCCCTGGAAAATGCCCTTTCTGTTGCAACCAAGAGTGGAGATGTTGGTTGGCATCTCAGCAGGTTTTCACTTCAGGATGCTTTCAAAATGGCAGAAGGAGAAGAAAAATTAGCCACAGAAAATCTGACCATGAAATTCTGTGCAGTTAGTGAAACCAGGGAATTTGTTTTTTCTCTTCAGCAACAATTTATTTTATAAATTAGAGGAATTCAAGCACTTGTTTTGAGGTATTGAAAGAAAAGATGAAACTAATCATGGAGTCATTAAGGGCAGTATGCCTGGTGGAGGCAGAACACTTTTGATCTTCATTACAAACATCACACAGTGGATGGCCAAGTTAACCTAATTCCCTCAGATGAGCTGTGGGTTGGGTGGTGTCAAGGAGTTCATCCATATCTTCTCATATGGTCCACTGTGACAGATTGGCAAAAGAGCTGGACTATACCTTGACCTTGTGAGGAGTCTATTCAGCCCATTCACCCAGCAGCCACAGGCAGAAGACTTAGAAGGAAGAAGGCAATACTGTATAGAGGATCGGTTACTAAACATTTTTTAAGCAGAGGCCCTTTTTAAAATTAAGTCTTATGGGGAACCCCAGTATTTAACACAGGAAGAGAGTAGCAATCTCCTTGACCAGAAAAATTGAAAAGTGGGAGACAGGTATCTGCTTGGACTGGTCACAGATCCATGATAACACTTATCACATGACACTGTAATTGTCTATGTGTCTATCTTCTTCAATAGACTATACAGTCCTACAAAAAGAGCAACAGGTTTAGCATCTAGCACAGTTCCTGATACATAGTGGTTCAATAAATGTTTATCCAACAAGTATTAATTTCCATCAATTCTAAAAGAATACAGACAACATAACCTCTTAAAATTTCTTTCTAGCCACCAAATTCAATAATGGAAGGGTGAGAAAACAGGATAAATAGATTTTTTAAAATTACATCTCTGTAAGGCAAGGTCAAAACAATAAGAACAGGTCTAACTGAACTTAGTCACAGAATTGTCACCTGAGTTTTACTTGGATGACTGCCTGATTTACCTGCCTGGCCAAGTCAAGCCTTGAGTGTAAAATTTTGTACTCCAGTGAGTTTTAATGGTGACTTTTGAAGACTACAGCAGGCATGTTTAAGGGTAGCTTCCTCCATATTCCCTAAATGACACTACGGTCTTCATAATTGGACTCTTCAAATCAGAGCCCCAAACACCAGAAGACATAGAGTCATTGGCTTTTTGTGCAACTCTAAGGAGCCATGCCTAAAAATTCCTCCCAAACCCCAATGGCATCAGGCCTCCTTCCTTTGCTTAGGATTAATCTAGAATGTAGAGTTTGAACATATGAATTTGGGCAGTACTCCTGCTCTGGGCAACTCATTGGGAACTGTTTCCCAACTTGGCTTTCTCAGGGCTGCACAAAGACTGCACTTTTGTCTTTGTCAATTATTTGCTTCCCTTATGGCTCTGCTTCCCTCAATATGTTCTTGGTTCATGCACAGCAGAACCCTCACATTCATCACGCCTCGGTGGTCTGTCCAAAGTGGGTTGGAAATTTTGGTCTTGGAGTTTTTTTTGGCATATTGAGAAGACTAGGTTTTGCCCTTAGGGCTCCCCTCTATTCTTGATAACACACAGTTGTGGGGAGAGCTACTGATACCACACTACAGAGCAGAGAATCCCTGGCCCCAAGAAAGGTCCAGTCAGCACATGGGGCTGGGACTGTGCTCAGACATGGTATCAGCCCTGGGAAGATAGAGAGAGGCATGGCATAGCTGCCCAGCCTAGGCATTAGACTCTATAGGATGCTGCAGGAAACCTCTATGGACATGTGCAAGCTTGCTTTGGGGTTAAGCCCAGGTAGCTGAAGGAGGCCAGGGGAGTGATGGCTGTCAGCAGAAGGCAAGACCAGCCCAGGGAGGACATGTGGTCCAGAAAGGAGATGCCTGCAGACTTTTGCTGAGGTCTCCAGAATCCAGAAACTTCTAAGGGATGTTATTGGAAATGATTACATGCTTGAGCTATGGGCCAGGTTACTAAAAAACAGTTGCGCACAGGAGCAGCAGACACCTGAGTGAACATGAGGAGAAGCAGGTCTCCTGGCCCAAGCATCCACATGCTTCTGCCCAGCAGCTGTATCTTAGGGCTTTTTACAGAAGTGGCAATAAAATAAGATTTTACTCACAATGCATTGGATCAACTTCAAGTATTGTCCCCAGACTCCCTACCACATCCTCTGGATCAATACATCAGAGTGATCCAGCTGGATCCATTTAAATATATCAATGGTGGCTTCCTGGAGCCAGTTTCCTGGGTCAGAAGTGATTTTCAAGACATTTGGGGCAGCTTGTCATTGGAATACAGTTTTACAGGCCCAAATTACTCGCTACTAGAGCCTATGAAAAAGTGTTCCCCTTTAAGTAAACTTCCTTTCTTCCTTTAAGACCTCAGGAAAAAATAGTAATTCAAGAGACTTTTTTCTCTGTTCTTTCTACACTGAAGGCTTTTAAAGCCAAAAAATTTGCTGTGTGCAAAGTACTGTGAAAGGTGCTAGGCGCCTTATCTAGATATTATCTGGCAGACTGGTTGCTGCAGGATAAAAAGACTATTTTCCACTTAACTTTAAGACCGGCCCAACCTATGTTGCAGGAGATAAAGGCTGGGGACAAGGGAACTAACCATGGTTGAGGGAGTAAAGATAAAGGCCCAGTGTCTCAGTAGCTGCCCAGATTCTTTTTTGGAAAACTAAAAGTCCAATCACTTGACATAAAAGTTCAGAATTTCTGTTTATATATTCTGCATATTCTAGGAACTTCTCACCTAGTATTCTTCCCTCTTTTCTGTTCTCCCAAGGTTCCTCCATCCTTCTAGGTTCTCCTAACACTCTTAAAATTGAGACCTTCTTGGAATCCCAGCCCTGGTATTGACCAGTATATGTCTTTGGTTGAGTCTCCTTTACCCTCTGAAGTCCATCTGTAAAATGGGCCCATCAACTCTGGTTTTACAAGGAATTATGAGGCCAAGAAGGAATAAGGAATGTCACAATGTTCTGGAGACTCTAGTGTGACACAAATGCAAAAAATCTCATCTTCTCCTCCAAATTTAGAGCACACTCTGTACCACTCACTTAACAATTAGCCCAGCCACTTACTCTGGTGTTACATCTTTCTGGGGGAAAGATGTTTGGTATTTAGATTTTATCTGTTATGAGGTTTTATGGGTAAGGAAAAGTTATCAGAACACGAAAATATTCACAAGCAAGCAGACAAAATGGACTGTAAAATTAAAATATATGTATTATTGCATTATCATTTATATATAATGACATTTTTTCAATTAGAACTGCTCAGACCAGAGCTGTAGTCAGTGACAAGTGAGGAAATGGTGGATAGGGCTAGTTAGCAATTGAAGAAAAAAAAAAGAAAATCACCCAGAATGATGACACAATCGATATATTGGAAGCAGGAGACACAAATAATGAAGCATGAAGACGATCCTGGGAGGAAATGGAAATGGCCTCAGATATTTTTGCCAAACTTATCTTCTTTGGAATCCAGTGCTCTGAAAGTCATGAATGAAGGGAAAGATATTGATACCATAAGACAATTCTGTCAGGAACATCATGCCTCAAATGCCCCCATACTTGATCATATTTTGTTGAGACCAAGAAATTTGCACATCGCTACACTCTAACCTATATTCATCTTACTCTAAAATAAGTCTGCTTTCATCATTTTAATTTTTTTCCCTATGTAAAATAAGCAATTTTGGTTTTGTTTTTAAGTCATTTTACTCTCTCAAGAACCAAGTGTCCTCAGATAATGAGAATCTGGACACATCACCTTTCTCAAGTGCAGTGTGCCCACCAAGAGAGGAGCCCTAATCCTGCTGTTGTACCTGCTGTGAGTATTCAATAAATAATAATTTCTGATCTTTTTTTAAAAAAAATAGTGTTACCATATGAAAGTAAAGTTGTTGTTTTTAATTTCAAGTTGTCCACTTGTTACAAAGAGGAAATAATTTGTTTCAATGGGAAGATAATTGTGATCACAGACAACAACAAAAACTGAGGCTTTCTGTAGAAGGAGAACCTTCTGAACTTGGGGGCTGTCCCTGGAAAGCCTCCTCTTGAAGTCTAGGAACATAACAGTTTGATTTGGTATCCCTCTTCTGAGCATAGCCCCAGACTTCAGAACCATGGGGTGATGAGAAGCTAACATCAATGACTCCAAATATGTACATAACATGATAACATGCCAGGCAGGAGAAGTCAAATTCTGAAAGTAAGGTGCAGTTAACCATAAGCTAGAGATGAACTGAGAACACAGATGTGCCTGAGAGGAGAGCCAGGAAGCGAACGATGGTGATTTTCAGCATTGGAACTTTTCAGGATGGTGTCAAACTTCTTGTGTTAATCATTTTAAGGTGCTGGGAGTGGACTGTAGCTTAAGGAATGATCTCATGCTATCCTGCACCATTCATCATCACCAGGAGTGCTCCAATCTCTCATCAGCCTTCCCTTACCTGTGACCTAGGAGTCACACTGCAGAGGGAGGGTGTGAAGCAGCCTTGTTGCACCATGAAGCTGAGGCTGGAGCAGGTTGCTCCTTGGAAGGCTAATACAGTACCAACCTTTCAGGGTGCAATGTTGGTCAGTCACTAGGGTCATGTCCCAACACTCCACACCCATACCCTTGTCTTTGAACACTCATGGTCATGGGTGGGGAGGGGGAACAGCAATCCGAGGTGCCAAGATGACCTTCAAAAATACAGTCAAGTCTGGCTGTCTGGTTTGGACCAGTCATTCTTTTTCATTTGCTCATCCTTCCTCACTTCTTTCAAATAAAGATTATATTCATTTTCAAGAACTCTTCATCAATGATGAGTTAAGAATCAAAGACTTGAAATACTGGATTCAAGTGATAATGCTTTAATTAAAAACAAGACACTGCCTCATCAAAGTTTTGCCTTTTTTCTACTAGCTGTCATCATGTTTACTTAAGTACATATAAATTAGAGCTCAAGCTGAAGAGTATAAACCTTTAAAAGAAAAAGAGAAGCATGCAAAGCAAATATTTCTTTATCTTGGATACAGAACTCTATTGAATCAGTTTCTGTACAGTCCTTGCTGGAAGAGAGAGGAGAGATTATTGAATTCAATCAATTTCCATAAGGAGGCTGGCATTTGGAGATGAGGCATCATCTGTCCAAGTTTATCTACAAATCTGACTTTCAAACAAGAAAATGGCACATCTATTCATTCCATTTTTATTAAGTGGACTGCCAACAATATGCTCTACAAAAATGAATAGAGCCATATCTTTGGCTCTTTGATGTGTTTGCAACCCATTCTAGGAGAGAGACACCTGTTATCAGGCCATATGGGGGTGATGTGGTCACCTTCACTGAATATTTAAGCATCATTCTATATTGGGAACAAATGCTCAGGAGGAGTATTGCCAAAACACATTCAAAGTCAGTAGAACAGGTGTGTACAAAGGTCACCCTAGAGCATGCCACATCTTTGAGGGATGCCATGTGAGAGTGGCCAAAGCCCAAGAGGCCAGCAAGAGACTGGAGAGGGAGGCAGGGGTGAGTGTGGGAGGCCTGGAGGACTGAGATAATGAAGGTGACAGGGCCAGGGCAGCAGTTTAACTAGAGAGAGACCAGATGGGATTAGTGCTTCAGAAAAGCAACTCTGGAAGTTCAAGGAGATGAGATTGGGAGCAAGAAAACCACATCAGCGCCCATCACAATAATGCAA
Source organism: Carlito syrichta (assembly GCF_000164805.1). Lineage (NCBI taxonomy): Eukaryota > Metazoa > Chordata > Mammalia > Primates > Tarsiidae > Carlito > Carlito syrichta. Next base: position 1,378 of record NW_007221013.1, on the reverse strand, counting down.
GGAATGAGGACCTAAGACAAGGAGACTACAGTAGAGGCCAAGAGAGAAGAAATGGCACAGAGAAGTGGAATTAACAAGGGTACTGGTAACCTATATAAAGTTTAGAGAGAAAAGGTATCAGGAACAACCTCAGGTTTCTGGCTTGGGCCTTAGATAACTGATGGTTCACTGAGGAAAAAAAATGATGATAAAGCTAAGATTTGAAAGAAGAAATGAATTCCACTTGGACTAGGTCTTGGTACCCTATTAGGTTTGAAGTGGTCATAGGACATCTAGATGAAGATATCAAGATGCAATTGTTCAAAGAAACCTGAAACTCAGGAATGAGAGATGCTCTAGATTGTGGTAGCCATTCATATAAGGAAAAATGTGGAAGGGGTAAAGATCAAACAGGAAAAGAATGAAAAATGAGAAGAGATGGAACACCAACATTAAAGGATGAATGGAAGATGGAAGATGTGAGGGTGATAAAAATGGAGTTTGAAAGAACCAGAGGTTTTTGTAAAAGAACAAAAATTGTGAGAATAGGAGTGTAAAATATAGATGGCTGAGGTATGATCAGAAAGTAAGATGACTGAGTTGAAGTCAACAGGATACCAAGAGATGGAAAGAGAAGCTTTAGCCCTATAATCTCCACCATGATCCTCATCAAATCAATGATTAATACACATAAAATTAAGATACATTGAGATGGACACAAACTATACTTTTGGTTTTAAAAAGTTATGTTGCATTTGCTATTTAAATACTATAGGCTGAGTATCCTTTATCTAAGCTTTTTGAAACCAAAAGTGTTTCAGATTTCAGTTTTGTTTCCAATTTTGAAATATTTACACTATACTTACCAGTTGAGTATCTCAGGTTTAAAAACCCAAAATGCAAATCTTCCAATGAGCAATTCCTTTGAGTATCAAGTTGGCACTCAACAAAATTTCAGATTTTGGAGCATGTCAGGTTTTTTGATTTGGGATACTCAAGCTGTACACGAGAAGAGCCCCAAAACCCCAGAATTTACTTATAAAAAGTTGTGTATTTATTCTTACATGTTTAAGCTTCAATCGCCTTCAAAGTACTTTCTGTTTAATGCAGTACACCTATCAAGATGATTTTTCCACTGCTCAGTTTTTGAACTCGTCAATTTTGAGGCCTTTTAGTGTTTCTGCCATTTTTTGTTTCATCTCTTCCACATCAGCAAATTGTTTTCCTTTGAGGACTTCCTTCTCTGAAACAAACAAACAAACAAGGCGCTTGGGATGATATTGGGTGACTGGGAAGAGTAAGGCATGGGGATCATGCCATTTTGGGTAAAAAAAAAAAACAACTGAACACTCAGTGTGGTGTGGCAGTGTACTTGTAATCACCCATAATGAAATGGGCA
>NW_007221012.1:0-3813 GCF_000164805.1 Carlito syrichta | reverse complement strand
CACAAAATGATCTCTATGCGTATAAAAGCAACAAAGAGAGCCCTGTGACATGAGATGGCTTGCAGATGAGAATATAGGTAAAGGAGCTGACTAGTGACCCAGAGCCAGCCCAAGTGAGGAAGGAATCAGTAGGTACCAAATGTCAGGAGATGGTGTCAAGGACTGGATACTACTTCCGCTCCCTCTCACCTCTTCAGACAAGGTCGAGAAAAATGAGATGAACGTGAACTGAGAAAAATAAAGAAGCTGTATCTCTCACACCAGATTTTGTGACTTGATTGTCAGACCTGCCATTGATGTTATTATTATTTTTTTTCCTCTACAAATTTGGGGTTTGGTGTGTACATTGGGCAACAGGCCTCAGAGGAGGAAATTTTCACAATCTTCTTGCAAGAGCCAGGGAAAATAAAACAGACAAGATGAATTGTGACTGCCACATGAGGGCTTCAAATCTGAATTGAGATAAGTTGGATCAGCAGCATTTGACTCTGTATATGAATTGGATCATTCACCAAAAATGAAATTTTTACAAGCTTTTCATTTGCTCCTAGCTGAAGTTGCAAATCCCTGAGTGCCAAGTGTTTTGTTGGTATCAATTAAAGCGGTCTTTTCAGATTTCTACAGGGTAATCACCATAATCTTGTGTTCTCTTCAGAAATAGCATTGAGGATTATTATTAGGGAAATAATCAAATAAAGCCCTGAAAAAATTGTTTCTAGGAGAAAATATGTTTGTCATGATCAAGAGTTACTCTCTATCAAGGTATCAAGGAGTACAACAGAAATTATGAATGTAAAGACCTTGCTAGTGACACATACTATCTAGAATAATTTGTAGTTGACTCAGAGATGACTACAGATGCATGTTCCAGAAGCTCAGAAGATGAACCAATGCTCTAGTCTTTATTTTTGGAAGGTTTTCTGTGGAACATTAAATGCAATTTCTCCCTCTTCTACTGCAATATCATAAATACCTTTGGTCATTTGGGAAGAAAAAGAGTAATGAATCACTCTAAGTGTAGTCCAGTACAACAAAGGAAATGTCAACAAATGCCCATAGGGCAGCATCTAGGAATCAGGATGAGCTGTGCTTTGTGGTAGTACAGTCCTTAGTTTTGCCTAAGATTCATCTCCTAGAGGGGTCTGTCCCTGGAAAATGCCCTTTCTGTTGCAACCAAGAGTGGAGATGTTGGTTGGCATCTCAGCAGGTTTTCACTTCAGGATGCTTTCAAAATGGCAGAAGGAGAAGAAAAATTAGCCACAGAAAATCTGACCATGAAATTCTGTGCAGTTAGTGAAACCAGGGAATTTGTTTTTTCTCTTCAGCAACAATTTATTTTATAAATTAGAGGAATTCAAGCACTTGTTTTGAGGTATTGAAAGAAAAGATGAAACTAATCATGGAGTCATTAAGGGCAGTATGCCTGGTGGAGGCAGAACACTTTTGATCTTCATTACAAACATCACACAGTGGATGGCCAAGTTAACCTAATTCCCTCAGATGAGCTGTGGGTTGGGTGGTGTCAAGGAGTTCATCCATATCTTCTCATATGGTCCACTGTGACAGATTGGCAAAAGAGCTGGACTATACCTTGACCTTGTGAGGAGTCTATTCAGCCCATTCACCCAGCAGCCACAGGCAGAAGACTTAGAAGGAAGAAGGCAATACTGTATAGAGGATCGGTTACTAAACATTTTTTAAGCAGAGGCCCTTTTTAAAATTAAGTCTTATGGGGAACCCCAGTATTTAACACAGGAAGAGAGTAGCAATCTCCTTGACCAGAAAAATTGAAAAGTGGGAGACAGGTATCTGCTTGGACTGGTCACAGATCCATGATAACACTTATCACATGACACTGTAATTGTCTATGTGTCTATCTTCTTCAATAGACTATACAGTCCTACAAAAAGAGCAACAGGTTTAGCATCTAGCACAGTTCCTGATACATAGTGGTTCAATAAATGTTTATCCAACAAGTATTAATTTCCATCAATTCTAAAAGAATACAGACAACATAACCTCTTAAAATTTCTTTCTAGCCACCAAATTCAATAATGGAAGGGTGAGAAAACAGGATAAATAGATTTTTTAAAATTACATCTCTGTAAGGCAAGGTCAAAACAATAAGAACAGGTCTAACTGAACTTAGTCACAGAATTGTCACCTGAGTTTTACTTGGATGACTGCCTGATTTACCTGCCTGGCCAAGTCAAGCCTTGAGTGTAAAATTTTGTACTCCAGTGAGTTTTAATGGTGACTTTTGAAGACTACAGCAGGCATGTTTAAGGGTAGCTTCCTCCATATTCCCTAAATGACACTACGGTCTTCATAATTGGACTCTTCAAATCAGAGCCCAAACACCAGAAGACATAGAGTCATTGGCTTTTGTGCAACTCTAAGGAGCCATGCCTAAAAATTCCTCCCAAACCCCAATGGCATCAGGCCTCCTTCCTTTGCTTAGGATTAATCTAGAATGTAGAGTTTGAACATATGAATTTGGGCAGTACTCCTGCTCTGGGCAACTCATTGGGAACTGTTTCCCAACTTGGCTTTCTCAGGGCTGCACAAAGACTGCACTTTTGTCTTTGTCAATTATTTGCTTCCCTTATGGCTCTGCTTCCCTCAATATGTTCTTGGTTCATGCACAGCAGAACCCTCACATTCATCACGCCTCGGTGGTCTGTCCAAAGTGGGTTGGAAATTTTGGTCTTGGAGTTTTTTTTGGCATATTGAGAAGACTAGGTTTTGCCCTTAGGGCTCCCCTCTATTCTTGATAACACACAGTTGTGGGGAGAGCTACTGATACCACACTACAGAGCAGAGAATCCCTGGCCCCAAGAAAGGTCCAGTCAGCACATGGGGCTGGGACTGTGCTCAGACATGGTATCAGCCCTGGGAAGATAGAGAGAGGCATGGCATAGCTGCCCAGCCTAGGCATTAGACTCTATAGGATGCTGCAGGAAACCTCTATGGACATGTGCAAGCTTGCTTTGGGGTTAAGCCCAGGTAGCTGAAGGAGGCCAGGGGAGTGATGGCTGTCAGCAGAAGGCAAGACCAGCCCAGGGAGGACATGTGGTCCAGAAAGGAGATGCCTGCAGACTTTTGCTGAGGTCTCCAGAATCCAGAAACTTCTAAGGGATGTTATTGGAAATGATTACATGCTTGAGCTATGGGCCAGGTTACTAAAAAACAGTTGCGCACAGGAGCAGCAGACACCTGAGTGAACATGAGGAGAAGCAGGTCTCCTGGCCCAAGCATCCACATGCTTCTGCCCAGCAGCTGTATCTTAGGGCTTTTTACAGAAGTGGCAATAAAATAAGATTTTACTCACAATGCATTGGATCAACTTCAAGTATTGTCCCCAGACTCCCTACCACATCCTCTGGATCAATACATCAGAGTGATCCAGCTGGATCCATTTAAATATATCAATGGTGGCTTCCTGGAGCCAGTTTCCTGGGTCAGAAGTGATTTTCAAGACATTTGGGGCAGCTTGTCATTGGAATACAGTTTTACAGGCCCAAATTACTCGCTACTAGAGCCTATGAAAAAGTGTTCCCCTTTAAGTAAACTTCCTTTCTTCCTTTAAGACCTCAGGAAAAAATAGTAATTCAAGAGACTTTTTTCTCTGTTCTTTCTACACTGAAGGCTTTTAAAGCCAAAAAATTTGCTGTGTGCAAAGTACTGTGAAAGGTGCTAGGCGCCTTATCTAGATATTATCTGGCAGACTGGTTGCTGCAGGATAAAAAGACTATTTTCCACTTAACTTTAAGACCGGCCCAACCTATGTTGCAGGAGATAAAGGCTGGGGAC
>NW_007221011.1:0-2760 GCF_000164805.1 Carlito syrichta | reverse complement strand
CGTGACAGGTCTGTCTTTAAGCCAATGACTATTTTGATCGATTTAAAGGGAGAAAAATAATCTTGAGTAGCGCAAAAAACAAAGGACACACGTATTATTTGAATTACAGTTAGATAATCACTGTTTATGACCAGTCCAAGCTGGAAGGGAAAGCTTGAATTTCTCCTCAGAGACATTTCCTGGCTTAACTTTAACAAGGGCTACAATAGAGGGTGGCCTTTACGTGAAAACTAAAGAATTCAACCTATTTAAGATCTTCACTGACTTCTCCAGGCTGCTATGAAATTAGCCCTTTGGGAAGAAGATCATTTATGCATTTCATTGGAAGCAGTAAAAATAGCTCTTTTCCTCCCCTGTTCCCTCCAAAAATGTTCGAAAGAAACTTTTTTCAAACAAATGTTCTAAGCAACAGCACAGAACACTATTCCTCAGCTTCTTCCTCTGTTTGGGGGAATTTATCTCAAAATCTAAACATTGACTCTAAAGGTTTTCTTTCCCACTGGTTTCCAAGATAATTAGAAATTCATCTTAACCTGTGAATACATGGGAGTCATTTTGGGCACATAAAAAGGTATAAAGTAAAGAACATGTTCTGTCACTTAAAATCCCAATGGCATAGAGTATATGCTTCCTCCAGCCACAGTTTCTTTTCAGAAGGTCAGTTACCTCTTGAGACAAAAAACCAAAGGTCCATCTCCAGTCGATAGCATCAAGCAAGGTATGATTGCTATGAAATAGTGCTTGTTTTGTGGACAGCACAGCTTCAGACCATGGTTTCCAACCCTGGTTGAACAATAGAATCACCTGGGGAACTGAAAAAATATCCCCATACCAAAGCTATACCCAGACTAGTTACGTTGTATTCTCTGGAGATTCCACTGAATCTTAGGGGGATAGGTCCTGGGCTCTGGAGTCAGCAAAATCTGGTTCTTATCTCATTTTTTCTGTTTACTGTGTTTTGAAAAAGTCACTTAATCTCTCTGAGCTTAGGTTTTCTCTACATAAAATAAAAAAATTTAAAGATGCCCACTTTATTTATTTTTATTTTATTTTATTTTGAGTTGGAGTATCGCTCTGTTGCCCAGACTGCAGTGCAGTGGCATGCTCATGGCCACTGCAGCTTCAACCTGCTGGGCTCCGGCGATCCTTCCGCCTCAGCCTCCCAAGTAGCTGGAACTACAGGCATGCACTATCATTCCTGGCTAATTTTTGATTTATTGTAGAGATGAGGTCTTGCCAAGTTGCCTGGGCAGGTCTCGAATCCACAGGCTCAGGCAATCCACTCACCTCAGCCTCCCAAAGTGCTGGGATTACAGGCTGAGCCACTGAGCCTGGCCAAAGATGCCCACTTTAAAAGACAAAAATTAGATATAATATTTGTAAACAGTATGTGGATTATGTGTTCCATAAGTGTGTAATAACAATGTTTTAAGATATTTAAAAATACTTTTCTCCAGAATTTTCCTTTCCCACTCCCAATCTTTGCCTTTTCTTCAGAAGCTTAGATGATCTGAGGAAAGAAAGGAATAATTATATAAGAATTAAGAAGGATACTTCATGAATAAGAGTACAATCCCTTAAGGGATTTAACAGAACTTACCAACGTCCAGTGGATTCAGATAAGTGAGTAAACATCAGCAGGACTCAAGAATAAAGCCTCTAACTTCTCCTCACATCCATCCTAGCCTCCTGATCAAGTCCTAGGAAGAAATCAATTCCCAGTTAAGTCTGTGGTGGTCATCAGCAGGGAACACCTGTGGCCCATTTCCTGGGAATGACCCTAGAAGGAAAGAAATGGCAGCATGGAATTTCTAGGTAGATGAGGACCTAGTTCTATTCTCCAAAAGCTTTTGGAGCCACAAAATGATCTCTATGCGTATAAAAGCAACAAAGAGAGCCCTGTGACCTGAGATGGCCTTGCAGATGAGAATATAGGTAAAGGAGCTGACTAGTGACCCAGAGCCAGCCCAAGTGAGGAAGGAATCAGTAGGTACCAAATGTCAGGAGATGGTGTCAAGGGACTGGATACTACTTCAGCTCCCTCTCACCTCTCAGACAAGGTCGAGAAAAATGAGATGAACGTGAACTGAGAAAAATAAAGAAGCTGTATCTCTCACACCAGATTTTGTGACTTGATTGTCAGACCTGCCATTGATGTTATTATTATTTTTTTTCCTCTACAAATTTGGGGTTTGGTGTGTACATTGGGCAACAGGCCTCAGAGGAGGAAATTTTCACAATCTTCTTGCAAGAGCCAGGGAAAATAAAACAGACAAGATGAATTGTGACTGCCACATGAGGGCTTCAAATCTGAATTGAGATAAGTTGGATCAGCAGCATTTGACTCTGTATATGAATTGGATCATTCACCAAAAATGAAATTTTTACAAGCTTTTCATTTGCTCCTAGCTGAAGTTGCAAATCCCTGAGTGCCAAGTGTTTTGTTGGTATCAATTAAAGCGGTCTTCTCAGATTTCTACAGGGTAATCACCATAATCTTGTGTTCTCTTCAGAAATAGCATTGAGGATTATTATTAGGGAAATAATCAAATAAAGCCCTGAAAAAATTGTTTCTAGGAGAAAATATGTTTGTCATGATCAAGAGTTACTCTCTATCAAGGTATCAAGGAGTACAACAGAAATTATGAATGTAAAGACCTTGCTAGTGACACATACTATCTAGAATAATTTGTAGTTGACTCAGAGATGACTACAGATGCATGTTCCAGAAGCTCAGAAGATGAACCAATGCTCTAGTCT
>NW_007221010.1:0-3503 GCF_000164805.1 Carlito syrichta | reverse complement strand
AGGGAAAATAAAACAGACAAGATGAATTGTGACTGCCACATGAGGGCTTCGAATCTGAATTGAGATAAGTTGGATCAGCAGCATTTGACTCTGTATATGAATTGGATCATTCACCAAAAATGAAATTTTTACAAGCTTTTCATTTGCTCCTAGCTGAAGTTGCAAATCCCTGAGTGCCAAGTGTTTTGTTGGTATCAATTAAAGCAGTCTTCTCAGATTTCTACAGGGTAATCACCATAATCTTGTGTTCTCTTCAGAAATAGCATTGAGGATTATTATTAGGGAAATAATCAAATAAAGCCCTGAAAAAATTGTTTCTAGGAGAAAATATGTTTGTCATGATCAAGAGTTACTCTCTATCAAGGTATCAAGGAGTACAACAGAAATTATGAATGTAAAGACCTTGCTAGTGACACATACTATCTAGAATAATTTGTAGTTGACTCAGAGATGACTACAGATGCATGTTCCAGAAGCTCAGAAGATGAACCAATGCTCTAGTCTTTATTTTTGGAAGGTTTTCTGTGGAACATTAAATGCAATTTCTCCCTCTTCTACTGCAATATCATAAATACCTTTGGTCATTTGGGAAGAAAAAGAGTAATGAATCACTCTAAGTGTAGTCCAGTACAACAAAGGAAATGTCAACAAATGCCCATAGGGCAGCATCTAGGAATCAGGATGAGCTGTGCTTTGTGGTAGTACAGTCCTTAGTTTTGCCTAAGATTCATCTCCTAGAGGGGTCTGTCCCTGGAAAATGCCCTTTCTGTTGCAACCAAGAGTGGAGATGTTGGTTGGCATCTCAGCAGGTTTTCACTTCAGGATGCTTTCAAAATGGCAGAAGGAGAAGAAAAATTAGCCACAGAAAATCTGACCATGAAATTCTGTGCAGTTAGTGAAACCAGGGAATTTGTTTTTTCTCTTCAGCAACAATTTATTTTATAAATTAGAGGAATTCAAGCACTTGTTTTGAGGTATTGAAAGAAAAGATGAAACTAATCATGGAGTCATTAAGGGCAGTATGCCTGGTGGAGGCAGAACACTTTGGGTCTTCATTACAAACATCACACAGTGGATGGCCAAGTTAACCTAATTCCCTCAGATGAGCTGTGGGTTGGGTGGTGTCAAGGAGTTCATCCATATCTTCTCATATGGTCCACTGTGACAGATTGGCAAAAAGAGCTGGACTATACCTTGACCTTTGTGAAGAGTCTATTCAGCCCATTCACCCAGCAGCCACAGGCAGAAGACTTAGAAGGAAGAAGGCAATACTGTATAGAGGATCGGTTACTAAACATTTTTTAAGCAGAGGCCCTTTTTAAAATTAAGTCTTATGGGGAACCCCAGTATTTAACACAGGAAGAGAGTAGCAATCTCCTTGACCAGAAAAATTGAAAAGTGGGAGACAGGTATCTGCTTGGACTGGTCACAGATCCATGATAACACTTATCACATGACACTGTAATTGTCTATGTGTCTATCTTCTTCAATAGACTATACAGTCCTACAAAAAGAGCAACAGGTTTAGCATCTAGCACAGTTCCTGATACATAGTGGTTCAATAAATGTTTATCCAACAAGTATTAATTTCCATCAATTCTAAAAGAATACAGACAACATAACCTCTTAAAATTTCTTTCTAGCCACCAAATTCAATAATGGAAGGGTGAGAAAACAGGATAAATAGATTTTTTAAAATTACATCTCTGTAAGGCAAGGTCAAAACAATAAGAACAGGTCTAACTGAACTTAGTCACAGAATTGTCACCTGAGTTTTACTTGGATGACTGCCTGATTTACCTGCCTGGCCAAGTCAAGCCTTGAGTGTAAAATTTTGTACTCCAGTGAGTTTTAATGGTGACTTTTGAAGACTACAGCAGGCATGTTTAAGGGTAGCTTCCTCCATATTCCCTAAATGACACTACGGTCTTCATAATTGGACTCTTCAAATCAGAGCCCAAACACCAGAAGACATAGAGTCATTGGCTTTTGTGCAACTCTAAGGAGCCATGCCTAAAAATTCCTCCCAAACCCCAATGGCATCAGGCCTCCTTCCTTTGCTTAGGATTAATCTAGAATGTAGAGTTTGAACATATGAATTTGGGCAGTACTCCTGCTCTGGGCAACTCATTGGGAACTGTTTCCCAACTTGGCTTTCTCAGGGCTGCACAAAGACTGCACTTTTGTCTTTGTCAATTATTTGCTTCCCTTATGGCTCTGCTTCCCTCAATATGTTCTTGGTTCATGCACAGCAGAACCCTCACATTCATCACGCCTCGGTGGTCTGTCCAAAGTGGGTTGGAAATTTTGGTCTTGGAGTTTTTTTTGGCATATTGAGAAGACTAGGTTTTGCCCTTAGGGCTCCCCTCTATTCTTGATAACACACAGTTGTGGGGAGAGCTACTGATACCACACTACAGAGCAGAGAATCCCTGGCCCCAAGAAAGGTCCAGTCAGCACATGGGGCTGGGACTGTGCTCAGACATGGTATCAGCCCTGGGAAGATAGAGAGAGGCATGGCATAGCTGCCCAGCCTAGGCATTAGACTCTATAGGATGCTGCAGGAAACCTCTATGGACATGTGCAAGCTTGCTTTGGGGTTAAGCCCAGGTAGCTGAAGGAGGCCAGGGGAGTGATGGCTGTCAGCAGAAGGCAAGACCAGCCCAGGGAGGACATGTGGTCCAGAAAGGAGATGCCTGCAGACTTTTGCTGAGGTCTCCAGAATCCAGAACTCTAAGGGATGTTATTGGAAATGATTACATGCTTGAGCTATGGGCCAGGTTACTAAAAAACAGTTGCGCACAGGAGCAGCAGACACCTGAGTGAACATGAGGAGAAGCAGGTCTCCTGGCCCAAGCATCCACATGCTTCTGCCCAGCAGCTGTATCTTAGGGCTTTTTACAGAAGTGGCAATAAAATAAGATTTTACTCACAATGCATTGGATCAACTTCAAGTATTGTCCCCAGACTCCCTACCACATCCTCTGGATCAATACATCAGAGTGATCCAGCTGGATCCATTTAAATATATCAATGGTGGCTTCCTGGAGCCAGTTTCCTGGGTCAGAAGTGATTTTCAAGACATTTGGGGCAGCTTGTCATTGGAATACAGTTTTACAGGCCCAAATTACTCGCTACTAGAGCCTATGAAAAAGTGTTCCCCTTTAAGTAAACTTCCTTTCTTCCTTTAAGACCTCAGGAAAAAATAGTAATTCAAGAGACTTTTTTCTCTGTTCTTTCTACACTGAAGGCTTTTAAAGCCAAAAAATTTGCTGTGTGCAAAGTACTGTGAAAGGTGCTAGGCGCCTTATCTAGATATTATCTGGCAGACTGGTTGCTGCAGGATAAAAAGACTATTTTCCACTTAACTTTAAGACCGGCCCAACCTATGTTGCAGGAGATAAAGGCTGGGGACAAGGGAACTAACCATGGTTGAGGGAGTAAAGATAAAGGCCCAGTGTCTCAGTAGCTGCCCAGATTCTTTTTTGGAAAACTAAAAGTCC
>NW_007221009.1:0-4897 GCF_000164805.1 Carlito syrichta | reverse complement strand
TCAATACATCAGAGTGATCCAGCTGGATCCATTTAAATATATCAATGGTGGCTTCCTGGAGCCAGTTTCCTGGGTCAGAAGTGATTTCAAGACATTTGGGGCAGCTTGTCATTGGAATACAGTTTTACAGGCCCAAATTACTCGCTACTAGAGCCTATGAAAAAGTGTTCCCCTTTAAGTAAACTTCCTTTCTTCCTTTAAGACCTCAGGAAAAAATAGTAATTCAAGAGACTTTTTTCTCTGTTCTTTCTACACTGAAGGCTTTTAAAGCCAAAAAATTTGCTGTGTGCAAAGTACTGTGAAAGGTGCTAGGCGCCTTATCTAGATATTATCTGGCAGACTGGTTGCTGCAGGATAAAAAGACTATTTTCCACTTAACTTTAAGACCGGCCCAACCTATGTTGCAGGAGATAAAGGCTGGGGACAAGGGAACTAACCATGGTTGAGGGAGTAAAGATAAAGGCCCAGTGTCTCAGTAGCTGCCCAGATTCTTTTTTGGAAAACTAAAAGTCCAATCACTTGACATAAAAGTTCAGAATTTCTGTTTATATATTCTGCATATTCTAGGAACTTCTCACCTAGTATTCTTCCCTCTTTTCTGTTCTCCCAAGGTTCCTCCATCCTTCTAGGTTCTCCTAACACTCTTAAAATTGAGACCTTCTTGGAATCCCAGCCCTGGTATTGACCAGTATATGTCTTTGGTTGAGTCTCCTTTACCCTCTGAAGTCCATCTGTAAAATGGGCCCATCAACTCTGGTTTTACAAGGAATTATGAGGCCAAGAAGGAATAAGGAATGTCACAATGTTCTGGAGACTCTAGTGTGACACAAATGCAAAAAATCTCATCTTCTCCTCCAAATTTAGAGCACACTCTGTACCACTCACTTAACAATTAGCCCAGCCACTTACTCTGGTGTTTACATTCTTTCTGGGGGAAAAATGTTTGGTATTTAGATTTTATCTGTTATGAGGTTTTATGGGTAAGGAAGAGTTATCAGAACATGAAAATATTCACAAGCAAGCAGACAAAATGGACTGTAAAAATATATGTATTATTGCATTATCATTTATATATAATGACATTTTTTCAATTAGAACTGCTCAGACCAGAGCTGTAGTCAGTGACAAGTGAGGAAATGGTGGATAGGGCTAGTTAGCAATTGAAGAAAAAAAAAAGAAAATCACCCAGAATGATGACACAATCAATATATTGGAAGCAGGAGACACAAATAATGAAGCATGAAGACGATCCTGGGAGGAAATGGAAATGGCCTCAGATATTTTTGCCAAACTTATCTTCTTTGGAATCCAGTGCTCTGAAAGTCATGAATGAAGGGAAAGATATTGATACTATAAGACAATTCTGTCAGGAACATCATGCCTCAAATGCCCCCATACTTGATCATATTTTGTTGAGACCAAGAAATTTGCACATTGCTACACTCTAACCTATATTCATCTTACTCTAAAATAAGTCTGCTTTCATCATTTTAATTTTTTTCCCTATGTAAAATAAGCAATTTTGGTTTTGTTTTTAAGTCATTTTACTCTCTCAAGAACCAAGTGTCCTCAGATAATGAGAATCTGGACACATCATCTTTCTCAAGTGCAGTGTGCCCACCAAGAGAGGAGCCCTAATCCTGCTGTTGTACCTGCTGTGAGTATTCAATAAATAATAATTTCTGATCTTTTTTTAAAAAAAATAGTGTTACCATATGAAAGTAAAGTTGTTGTTTTTAATTTCAAGTTGTCCACTTGTTACAAAGAGGAAATAATTTGTTTCAATGGGAAGATAATTGTGATCACAGACAACAACAAAAACTGAGGCTTTCTGTAGAAGGAGAACCTTCTGAACTTGGGGGCTGTCCCTGGAAAGCCTCCTCTTGAAGTCTAGGAACATAACAGTTTGATTTGGTATCCCTCTTCTGAGCATAGCCCCAGACTTCAGAACCATGGGGTGATGAGAAGCTAACATCAATGACTCCAAATATGTACATAACATGATAACATGCCAGGCAGGAGAAGTCAAATTCTGAAAGTAAGGTGCAGTTAACCATAAGCTAGAGATGAACTGAGAACACAGATGTGCCTGAGAGGAGAGCCAGGAAGCGAACGATGGTGATTTTCAGCATTGGAACTTTTCAGGATGGTGTCAAACTTCTTGTGTTAATCATTTTAAGGTGCTGGGAGTGGACTGTAGCTTAAGGAATGATCTCATGCTATCCTGCACCATTCATCATCACCAGGAGTGCTCCAATCTCTCATCAGCCTTCCCTTACCTGTGACCTAGGAGTCACACTGCAGAGGGAGGGTGTGAAGCAGCCTTGTTGCACCATGAAGCTGAGGCTGGAGCAGGTTGCTCCTTGGAAGGCTAATACAGTACCAACCTTTCAGGGTGCAATGTTGGTCAGTCACTAGGGTCATGTCCCAACACTCCACACCCATACCCTTGTCTTTGAACACTCATGGTCATGGGTGGGGAGGGGGAACAGCAATCCGAGGTGCCAAGATGACCTTCAAAAATACAGTCAAGTCTGGCTGTCTGGTTTGGACCAGTCATTCTTTTTCATTTGCTCATCCTTCCTCACTTCTTTCAAATAAAGATTATATTCATTTTCAAGAACTCTTCATCAATGATGAGTTAAGAATCAAAGACTTGAAATACTGGATTCAAGTGATAATGCTTTAATTAAAAACAAGACACTGCCTCATCAAAGTTTTGCCTTTTTTCTACTAGCTGTCATCATGTTTACTTAAGTACATATAAATTAGAGCTCAAGCTGAAGAGTATAAACCTTTAAAAGAAAAAGAGAAGCATGCAAAGCAAATATTTCTTTATCTTGGATACAGAACTCTATTGAATCAGTTTCTGTACAGTCCTTGCTGGAAGAGAGAGGAGAGATTATTGAATTCAATCAATTTCCATAAGGAGGCTGGCATTTGGAGATGAGGCATCATCTGTCCAAGTTTATCTACAAATCTGACTTTCAAACAAGAAAATGGCACATCTATTCATTCCATTTTTATTAAGTGGACTGCCAACAATATGCTCTACAAAAATGAATAGAGCCATATCTTTGGCTCTTTGATGTGTTTGCAACCCATTCTAGGAGAGAGACACCTGTTATCAGGCCATATGGGGGTGATGTGGTCACCTTCACTGAATATTTAAGCATCATTCTATATTGGGAACAAATGCTCAGGAGGAGTATTGCCAAAACACATTCAAAGTCAGTAGAACAGGTGTGTACAAAGGTCACCCTAGAGCATGCCACATCTTTGAGGGATGCCATGTGAGAGTGGCCAAAGCCCAAGAGGCCAGCAAGAGACTGGAGAGGGAGGCAGGGGTGAGTGTGGGAGGCCTGGAGGACTGAGATAATGAAGGTGACAGGGCCAGGGCAGCAGTTTAACTAGAGAGAGACCAGATGGGATTAGTGCTTCAGAAAAGCAACTCTGGAAGTTCAAGGAGATGAGATTGGGAGCAAGAAAACCACATCAGCGCCCATCACAATAATGCAAGGAATGAGGACCTAAGACAAGGAGACTACAGTAGAGGCCAAGAGAGAAGAAATGGCACAGAGAAGTGGAATTAACAAGGGTACTGGTAACCTATATAAAGTTTAGAGAGAAAAGGTATCAGGAACAACCTCAGGTTTCTGGCTTGGGCCTTAGATAACTGATGGTTCACTGAGGAAAAAAAATGATGATAAAGCTAAGATTTGAAAGAAGAAATGAATTCCACTTGGACTAGGTCTTGGTACCCTATTAGGTTTGAAGTGGTCATAGGACATCTAGATGAAGATATCAAGATGCAATTGTTCAAAGAAACCTGAAACTCAGGAATGAGAGATGCTCTAGATTGTGGTAGCCATTCATATAAGGAAAAATGTGGAAGGGGTAAAGATCAAACAGGAAAAGAATGAAAAATGAGAAGAGATGGAACACCAACATTAAAGGATGAATGGAAGATGGAAGATGTGAGGGTGATAAAAATGGAGTTTGAAAGAACCAGAGGTTTTTGTAAAAGAACAAAAATTGTGAGAATAGGAGTGTAAAATATAGATGGCTGAGGTATGATCAGAAAGTAAGATGACTGAGTTGAAGTCAACAGGATACCAAGAGATGGAAAGAGAAGCTTTAGCCCTATAATCTCCACCATGATCCTCATCAAATCAATGATTAATACACATAAAATTAAGATACATTGAGATGGACACAAACTATACTTTTGGTTTTAAAAAGTTATGTTGCATTTGCTATTTAAATACTATAGGCTGAGTATCCTTTATCTAAGCTTTTTGAAACCAAAAGTGTTTCAGATTTCAGTTTTGTTTCCAATTTTGAAATATTTACACTATACTTACCAGTTGAGTATCTCAGGTTTAAAAACCCAAAATGCAAATCTTCCAATGAGCAATTCCTTTGAGTATCAAGTTGGCACTCAACAAAATTTCAGATTTTGGAGCATGTCAGGTTTTTTGATTTGGGATACTCAAGCTGTACACGAGAAGAGCCCCAAAACCCCAGAATTTACTTATAAAAAGTTGTGTATTTATTCTTACATGTTTAAGCTTCAATCGCCTTCAAAGTACTTTCTGTTTAATGCAGTACACCTATCAAGATGATTTTTCCACTGCTCAGTTTTTGAACTCGTCAATTTTGAGGCCTTTTAGTGTTTCTGCCATTTTTTGTTTCATCTCTTCCACATCAGCAAATTGTTTTCCTTTGAGGACTTCCTTCTCTGAAACAAACAAACAAACAAGGCGCTTGGGATGATATTGGGTGACTGGGAAGAGTAAGGCATGGGGATCATGCCATTTTGGGTAAAAAAAAAAAACAACTGAACACTCAGTGTGGTGTGGCAGTGTACTTGTAATCACCCATAATGAAATGGGCA
>NW_007221008.1:0-4626 GCF_000164805.1 Carlito syrichta | reverse complement strand
CCAAGAAATTTGCTGTGTGCAAAGTACTGTGAAAGGTGCTAGGCGCCTTATCTAGATATTATCTGGCAGACTGGTTGCTGCAGGATAAAAAGACTATTTTCCACTTAACTTTAAGACCGGCCCAACCTATGTTGCAGGAGACAAAGGTTGGGGACAAGGGAACTAACTATGGTTGAGGGAGTAAAGATAAAGGCCCAGTGTCTCAGTAGCTGCCCAGATTCTTTTTTGGAAAAATAAAAGTCCAATCACTTGACATAAAAGTTCAGAATTTCTGTTTATATATTCTGCATATTCTAGGAACTTCTCACCTAGTATTCTTCCCTCTTTTCTGTTCTCCCAAGGTTCCTCCATCCTTCTAGGTTCTCCTAACACTCTTAAAATTGAGACCTTCTTGGAATCCCAGCCCTGGTATTGACCAGCATATGTCTTTGGTTGAGTCTCCTTTACCCTCTGAAGTCCATCTGTAAAATGGGCCCATCAACTCTGGTTTTACAAGGAATTATGAGGCCAAGAAGGAATAAGGAATGTCACAATGTTCTGGAGACTCTAGTGTGACACAAATGCAAAAAATCTCATCTTCTCCTCCAAATTCAGAGCACACTCTGTACCACTCACTTAACAATTAGCCCAGACACTTACTCTGGTGTTTACATTCTTTCTGGGGGAAAAATGTTTGGTATTTAGATTTTATCTGTTATGAGGTTTTATGGGTAAGGAAGAGTTATCAGAACATGAAAATATTCACAAGCAAGCAGACAAAATGGACTGTAAAAATATATGTATTATTGCATTATCATTTATATATAATGACATTTTTTCAATTAGAACTGCTCAGACCAGAGCTGTAGTCAGTGACAAGTGAGGAAATGGTGGATAGGGCTAGTTAGCAATTGAAGAAAAAAAAAAGAAAATCACCCAGAATGATGACACAATCAATATATTGGAAGCAGGAGACACAAATAATGAAGCATGAAGACGATCCTGGGAGGAAATGGAAATGGCCTCAGATATTTTTGCCAAACTTATCTTCTTTGGAATCCAGTGCTCTGAAAGTCATGAATGAAGGGAAAGATATTGATACTATAAGACAATTCTGTCAGGAACATCATGCCTCAAATGCCCCCATACTTGATCATATTTTGTTGAGACCAAGAAATTTGCACATTGCTACACTCTAACCTATATTCATCTTACTCTAAAATAAGTCTGCTTTCATCATTTTAATTTTTTTCCCTATGTAAAATAAGCAATTTTGGTTTTGTTTTTAAGTCATTTTACTCTCTCAAGAACCAAGTGTCCTCAGATAATGAGAATCTGGACACATCATCTTTCTCAAGTGCAGTGTGCCCACCAAGAGAGGAGCCCTAATCCTGCTGTTGTACCTGCTGTGAGTATTCAATAAATAATAATTTCTGATCTTTTTTTAAAAAAAATAGTGTTACCATATGAAAGTAAAGTTGTTGTTTTTAATTTCAAGTTGTCCACTTGTTACAAAGAGGAAATAATTTGTTTCAATGGGAAGATAATTGTGATCACAGACAACAACAAAAACTGAGGCTTTCTGTAGAAGGAGAACCTTCTGAACTTGGGGGCTGTCCCTGGAAAGCCTCCTCTTGAAGTCTAGGAACATAACAGTTTGATTTGGTATCCCTCTTCTGAGCATAGCCCCAGACTTCAGAACCATGGGGTGATGAGAAGCTAACATCAATGACTCCAAATATGTACATAACATGATAACATGCCAGGCAGGAGAAGTCAAATTCTGAAAGTAAGGTGCAGTTAACCATAAGCTAGAGATGAACTGAGAACACAGATGTGCCTGAGAGGAGAGCCAGGAAGCGAACGATGGTGATTTTCAGCATTGGAACTTTTCAGGATGGTGTCAAACTTCTTGTGTTAATCATTTTAAGGTGCTGGGAGTGGACTGTAGCTTAAGGAATGATCTCATGCTATCCTGCACCATTCATCATCACCAGGAGTGCTCCAATCTCTCATCAGCCTTCCCTTACCTGTGACCTAGGAGTCACACTGCAGAGGGAGGGTGTGAAGCAGCCTTGTTGCACCATGAAGCTGAGGCTGGAGCAGGTTGCTCCTTGGAAGGCTAATACAGTACCAACCTTTCAGGGTGCAATGTTGGTCAGTCACTAGGGTCATGTCCCAACACTCCACACCCATACCCTTGTCTTTGAACACTCATGGTCATGGGTGGGGAGGGGGAACAGCAATCCGAGGTGCCAAGATGACCTTCAAAAATACAGTCAAGTCTGGCTGTCTGGTTTGGACCAGTCATTCTTTTTCATTTGCTCATCCTTCCTCACTTCTTTCAAATAAAGATTATATTCATTTTCAAGAACTCTTCATCAATGATGAGTTAAGAATCAAAGACTTGAAATACTGGATTCAAGTGATAATGCTTTAATTAAAAACAAGACACTGCCTCATCAAAGTTTTGCCTTTTTTCTACTAGCTGTCATCATGTTTACTTAAGTACATATAAATTAGAGCTCAAGCTGAAGAGTATAAACCTTTAAAAGAAAAAGAGAAGCATGCAAAGCAAATATTTCTTTATCTTGGATACAGAACTCTATTGAATCAGTTTCTGTACAGTCCTTGCTGGAAGAGAGAGGAGAGATTATTGAATTCAATCAATTTCCATAAGGAGGCTGGCATTTGGAGATGAGGCATCATCTGTCCAAGTTTATCTACAAATCTGACTTTCAAACAAGAAAATGGCACATCTATTCATTCCATTTTTATTAAGTGGACTGCCAACAATATGCTCTACAAAAATGAATAGAGCCATATCTTTGGCTCTTTGATGTGTTTGCAACCCATTCTAGGAGAGAGACACCTGTTATCAGGCCATATGGGGGTGATGTGGTCACCTTCACTGAATATTTAAGCATCATTCTATATTGGGAACAAATGCTCAGGAGGAGTATTGCCAAAACACATTCAAAGTCAGTAGAACAGGTGTGTACAAAGGTCACCCTAGAGCATGCCACATCTTTGAGGGATGCCATGTGAGAGTGGCCAAAGCCCAAGAGGCCAGCAAGAGACTGGAGAGGGAGGCAGGGGTGAGTGTGGGAGGCCTGGAGGACTGAGATAATGAAGGTGACAGGGCCAGGGCAGCAGTTTAACTAGAGAGAGACCAGATGGGATTAGTGCTTCAGAAAAGCAACTCTGGAAGTTCAAGGAGATGAGATTGGGAGCAAGAAAACCACATCAGCGCCCATCACAATAATGCAAGGAATGAGGACCTAAGACAAGGAGACTACAGTAGAGGCCAAGAGAGAAGAAATGGCACAGAGAAGTGGAATTAACAAGGGTACTGGTAACCTATATAAAGTTTAGAGAGAAAAGGTATCAGGAACAACCTCAGGTTTCTGGCTTGGGCCTTAGATAACTGATGGTTCACTGAGGAAAAAAAATGATGATAAAGCTAAGATTTGAAAGAAGAAATGAATTCCACTTGGACTAGGTCTTGGTACCCTATTAGGTTTGAAGTGGTCATAGGACATCTAGATGAAGATATCAAGATGCAATTGTTCAAAGAAACCTGAAACTCAGGAATGAGAGATGCTCTAGATTGTGGTAGCCATTCATATAAGGAAAAATGTGGAAGGGGTAAAGATCAAACAGGAAAAGAAAGGAAAAATGAGAAGAGATGGAACACCAACATTAAAGGATGAATGGAAGATGGAAGATGTGAGGGTGATAAAAATGGAGTTTGAAAGAACCAGAGGTTTTTGTAAAAGAACAAAAATTGTGAGAATAGGAGTGTAAAATATAGATGACTGGGGTATGATCAGAAAGTAAATGACTGAGTTGAAGTCAACAGGATACCAAGAGATGGAAAGAGAAGCTTTAGCCCTATAATCTCCACCATGATCCTCATCAAATCAATGATTAATACACATAAAATTAAGATACATTGAGATGGACACAAACTATACTTTTGGTTTTAAAAAGTTCATTGCATTTGCTATTTAAATACTATAGGCCGAGTATCCTTTATCTAAGCTTTTTGAAACCAAAAGTGTTTCAGATTTCAGTTTTGTTTCTAATTTTGAAATATTTACACTATACTTACCAGTTGAGTATCTCAGGTTTAAAAACCCAAAATGCAAATCTTCCAATGAGCAATTCCTTTGAGTATCAAGTTGGCACTCAACAAAATTTCAGATTTTGGAGCATGTCAGGTTTTTTGATTTGGGATACTCAAGCTGTACACGAGAAGAGCCCCAAAACCCCAGAATTTACTTATAAAAAGTTGTGTATTTATTCTTACATGTTTAAGCTTCAATCGCCTTCAAAGTACTTTCTGTTTAATGCAGTACACCTATCAAGATGATTTTTCCACTGCTCAGTTTTTGAACTCGTCAATTTTGAGGCCTTTTAGTGTTTCTGCCATTTTTTGTTTCATCTCTTCCACATCAGCAAATTGTTTTCCTTTGAGGACTTCCTTCTCTGAAACAAACAAACAAACAAGGCGCTTGGGATGATATTGGGTGACTGGGAAGAGTAAGGCATGGGGATCATGCCATTTTGGGTAAAAAAAAAAAACAACTGAACACTCAGTGTGGTGTGGCAGTGTACTTGTAATCACCCATAATGAAATGGGCA
>NW_007221007.1:0-7883 GCF_000164805.1 Carlito syrichta | reverse complement strand
AGGGAAAATAAAACAGACAAGATGAATTGTGACTGCCACATGAGGGCTTCGAATCTGAATTGAGATAAGTTGGATCAGCAGCATTTGACTCTGTATATGAATTGGATCATTCACCAAAAATGAAATTTTTACAAGCTTTTCATTTGCTCCTAGCTGAAGTTGCAAATCCCTGAGTGCCAAGTGTTTTGTTGGTATCAATTAAAGCAGTCTTCTCAGATTTCTACAGGGTAATCACCATAATCTTGTGTTCTCTTCAGAAATAGCATTGAGGATTATTATTAGGGAAATAATCAAATAAAGCCCTGAAAAAATTGTTTCTAGGAGAAAATATGTTTGTCATGATCAAGAGTTACTCTCTATCAAGGTATCAAGGAGTACAACAGAAATTATGAATGTAAAGACCTTGCTAGTGACACATACTATCTAGAATAATTTGTAGTTGACTCAGAGATGACTACAGATGCATGTTCCAGAAGCTCAGAAGATGAACCAATGCTCTAGTCTTTATTTTTGGAAGGTTTTCTGTGGAACATTAAATGCAATTTCTCCCTCTTCTACTGCAATATCATAAATACCTTTGGTCATTTGGGAAGAAAAAGAGTAATGAATCACTCTAAGTGTAGTCCAGTACAACAAAGGAAATGTCAACAAATGCCCATAGGGCAGCATCTAGGAATCAGGATGAGCTGTGCTTTGTGGTAGTACAGTCCTTAGTTTTGCCTAAGATTCATCTCCTAGAGGGGTCTGTCCCTGGAAAATGCCCTTTCTGTTGCAACCAAGAGTGGAGATGTTGGTTGGCATCTCAGCAGGTTTTCACTTCAGGATGCTTTCAAAATGGCAGAAGGAGAAGAAAAATTAGCCACAGAAAATCTGACCATGAAATTCTGTGCAGTTAGTGAAACCAGGGAATTTGTTTTTTCTCTTCAGCAACAATTTATTTTATAAATTAGAGGAATTCAAGCACTTGTTTTGAGGTATTGAAAGAAAAGATGAAACTAATCATGGAGTCATTAAGGGCAGTATGCCTGGTGGAGGCAGAACACTTTTGATCTTCATTACAAACATCACACAGTGGATGGCCAAGTTAACCTAATTCCCTCAGATGAGCTGTGGGTTGGGTGGTGTCAAGGAGTCAACCATATCTTCTCATATGGTCCACTGTGACAGATTGGCAAAAAAGCTGGACTATACCTTGACCTTGTGAGGAGTCTATTCAGCCCATTCACCCAGCAGCCACAGGCAGAAGACTTAGAAGGAAGAAGGCAATACTGTATAGAGGATCGGTTACTAAACATTTTTTAAGCAGAGGCCCTTTTTAAAATTAAGTCTTATGGGGAACCCCAGTATTTAACACAGGAAGAGAGTAGCAATCTCCTTGACCAGAAAAATTGAAAAGTGGGAGACAGGTATCTGCTTGGACTGGTCACAGATCCATGATAACACTTATCACATGACACTGTAATTGTCTATGTGTCTATCTTCTTCAATAGACTATACAGTCCTACAAAAAGAGCAACAGGTTTAGCATCTAGCACAGTTCCTGATACATAGTGGTTCAATAAATGTTTATCCAACAAGTATTAATTTCCATCAATTCTAAAAGAATACAGACAACATAACCTCTTAAATTTCTTTCTAGCCACCAAATTCAATAATGGAAGGGTGAGAAAACAGGATAAATAGATTTTTTAAAATTACATCTCTGTAAGGCAAGGTCAAAACAATAAGAACAGGTCTAACTGAACTTAGTCACAGAATTGTCACCTGAGTTTTACTTGGATGACTGCCTGATTTACCTGCCTGGCCAAGTCAAGCCTTGAGTGTAAAATTTTGTACTCCAGTGAGTTTAATGGTGACTTTTGAAGACTACAGCAGGCATGTTTAAGGGTAGCTTCCTCCATATTCCCTAAATGACACTACGGTCTTCATAATTGGACTCTTCAAATCAGAGCCCAAACACCAGAAGACATAGAGTCATTGGCTTTTGTGCAACTCTAAGGAGCCATGCCTAAAAATTCCTCCCAAACCCCAATGGCATCAGGCCTCCTTCCTTTGCTTAGGATTAATCTAGAATGTAGAGTTTGAACATATGAATTTGGGCAGTACTCCTGCTCTGGGCAACTCATTGGGAACTGTTTCCCAACTTGGCTTTCTCAGGGCTGCACAAAGACTGCACTTTTGTCTTTGTCAATTATTTGCTTCCCTTATGGCTCTGCTTCCCTCAATATGTTCTTGGTTCATGCACAGCAGAACCCTCACATTCATCACGCCTCGGTGGTCTGTCCAAAGTGGGTTGGAAATTTTGGTCTTGGAGTTTTTTTTGGCATATTGAGAAGACTAGGTTTTGCCCTTAGGGCTCCCCTCTATTCTTGATAACACACAGTTGTGGGGAGAGCTACTGATACCACACTACAGAGCAGAGAATCCCTGGCCCCAAGAAAGGTCCAGTCAGCACATGGGGCTGGGACTGTGCTCAGACATGGTATCAGCCCTGGGAAGATAGAGAGAGGCATGGCATAGCTGCCCAGCCTAGGCATTAGACTCTATAGGATGCTGCAGGAAACCTCTATGGACATGTGCAAGCTTGCTTTGGGGTTAAGCCCAGGTAGCTGAAGGAGGCCAGGGGAGTGATGGCTGTCAGCAGAAGGCAAGACCAGCCCAGGGAGGACATGTGGTCCAGAAAGGAGATGCCTGCAGACTTTTGCTGAGGTCTCCAGAATCCAGAAACTTCTAAGGGATGTTATTGGAAATGATTACATGCTTGAGCTATGGGCCAGGTTACTAAAAAACAGTTGCGCACAGGAGCAGCAGACACCTGAGTGAACATGAGGAGAAGCAGGTCTCCTGGCCCAAGCATCCACATGCTTCTGCCCAGCAGCTGTATCTTAGGGCTTTTTACAGAAGTGGCAATAAAATAAGATTTTACTCACAATGCATTGGATCAACTTCAAGTATTGTCCCCAGACTCCCTACCACATCCTCTGGATCAATACATCAGAGTGATCCAGCTGGATCCATTTAAATATATCAATGGTGGCTTCCTGGAGCCAGTTTCCTGGGTCAGAAGTGATTTTCAAGACATTTGGGGCAGCTTGTCATTGGAATACAGTTTTACAGGCCCAAATTACTCGCTACTAGAGCCTATGAAAAAGTGTTCCCCTTTAAGTAAACTTCCTTTCTTCCTTTAAGACCTCAGGAAAAAATAGTAATTCAAGAGACTTTTTTCTCTGTCTTTCTACAATGAAGGCTTTTAAAGCCAAAAAAATTTGCTGTGTGCAAAGTACTGTGAAAGGTGCTAGGCGCCTTATCTAGATATTATCTGGCAGACTGGTTGCTGCAGGATAAAAAGACTATTTTCCACTTAACTTTAAGACCGGCCCAACCTATGTTGCAGGAGATAAAGGCTGGGGACAAGGGAACTAACCATGGTTGAGGGAGTAAAGATAAAGGCCCAGTGTCTCAGTAGCTGCCCAGATTCTTTTTTGGAAAACTAAAAGTCCAATCACTTGACATAAAAGTTCAGAATTTCTGTTTATATATTCTGCATATTCTAGGAACTTCTCACCTAGTATTCTTCCCTCTTTTCTGTTCTCCCAAGGTTCCTCCATCCTTCTAGGTTCTCCTAACACTCTTAAAATTGAGACCTTCTTGGAATCCCAGCCCTGGTATTGACCAGTATATGTCTTTGGTTGAGTCTCCTTTACCCTCTGAAGTCCATCTGTAAAATGGGCCCATCAACTCTGGTTTTACAAGGAATTATGAGGCCAAGAAGGAATAAGGAATGTCACAATGTTCTGGAGACTCTAGTGTGACACAAATGCAAAAAATCTCATCTTCTCCTCCAAATTTAGAGCACACTCTGTACCACTCACTTAACAATTAGCCCAGCCACTTACTCTGGTGTTTACATTCTTTCTGGGGGAAAAATGTTTGGTATTTAGATTTTATCTGTTATGAGGTTTTATGGGTAAGGAAGAGTTATCAGAACATGAAAATATTCACAAGCAAGCAGACAAAATGGACTGTAAAAATATATGTATTATTGCATTATCATTTATATATAATGACATTTTTTCAATTAGAACTGCTCAGACCAGAGCTGTAGTCAGTGACAAGTGAGGAAATGGTGGATAGGGCTAGTTAGCAATTGAAGAAAAAAAAAAGAAAATCACCCAGAATGATGACACAATCAATATATTGGAAGCAGGAGACACAAATAATGAAGCATGAAGACGATCCTGGGAGGAAATGGAAATGGCCTCAGATATTTTTGCCAAACTTATCTTCTTTGGAATCCAGTGCTCTGAAAGTCATGAATGAAGGGAAAGATATTGATACTATAAGACAATTCTGTCAGGAACATCATGCCTCAAATGCCCCCATACTTGATCATATTTTGTTGAGACCAAGAAATTTGCACATTGCTACACTCTAACCTATATTCATCTTACTCTAAAATAAGTCTGCTTTCATCATTTTAATTTTTTTCCCTATGTAAAATAAGCAATTTTGGTTTTGTTTTTAAGTCATTTTACTCTCTCAAGAACCAAGTGTCCTCAGATAATGAGAATCTGGACACATCATCTTTCTCAAGTGCAGTGTGCCCACCAAGAGAGGAGCCCTAATCCTGCTGTTGTACCTGCTGTGAGTATTCAATAAATAATAATTTCTGATCTTTTTTTAAAAAAAATAGTGTTACCATATGAAAGTAAAGTTGTTGTTTTTAATTTCAAGTTGTCCACTTGTTACAAAGAGGAAATAATTTGTTTCAATGGGAAGATAATTGTGATCACAGACAACAACAAAAACTGAGGCTTTCTGTAGAAGGAGAACCTTCTGAACTTGGGGGCTGTCCCTGGAAAGCCTCCTCTTGAAGTCTAGGAACATAACAGTTTGATTTGGTATCCCTCTTCTGAGCATAGCCCCAGACTTCAGAACCATGGGGTGATGAGAAGCTAACATCAATGACTCCAAATATGTACATAACATGATAACATGCCAGGCAGGAGAAGTCAAATTCTGAAAGTAAGGTGCAGTTAACCATAAGCTAGAGATGAACTGAGAACACAGATGTGCCTGAGAGGAGAGCCAGGAAGCGAACGATGGTGATTTTCAGCATTGGAACTTTTCAGGATGGTGTCAAACTTCTTGTGTTAATCATTTTAAGGTGCTGGGAGTGGACTGTAGCTTAAGGAATGATCTCATGCTATCCTGCACCATTCATCATCACCAGGAGTGCTCCAATCTCTCATCAGCCTTCCCTTACCTGTGACCTAGGAGTCACACTGCAGAGGGAGGGTGTGAAGCAGCCTTGTTGCACCATGAAGCTGAGGCTGGAGCAGGTTGCTCCTTGGAAGGCTAATACAGTACCAACCTTTCAGGGTGCAATGTTGGTCAGTCACTAGGGTCATGTCCCAACACTCCACACCCATACCCTTGTCTTTGAACACTCATGGTCATGGGTGGGGAGGGGGAACAGCAATCCGAGGTGCCAAGATGACCTTCAAAAATACAGTCAAGTCTGGCTGTCTGGTTTGGACCAGTCATTCTTTTTCATTTGCTCATCCTTCCTCACTTCTTTCAAATAAAGATTATATTCATTTTCAAGAACTCTTCATCAATGATGAGTTAAGAATCAAAGACTTGAAATACTGGATTCAAGTGATAATGCTTTAATTAAAAACAAGACACTGCCTCATCAAAGTTTTGCCTTTTTTCTACTAGCTGTCATCATGTTTACTTAAGTACATATAAATTAGAGCTCAAGCTGAAGAGTATAAACCTTTAAAAGAAAAAGAGAAGCATGCAAAGCAAATATTTCTTTATCTTGGATACAGAACTCTATTGAATCAGTTTCTGTACAGTCCTTGCTGGAAGAGAGAGGAGAGATTATTGAATTCAATCAATTTCCATAAGGAGGCTGGCATTTGGAGATGAGGCATCATCTGTCCAAGTTTATCTACAAATCTGACTTTCAAACAAGAAAATGGCACATCTATTCATTCCATTTTTATTAAGTGGACTGCCAACAATATGCTCTACAAAAATGAATAGAGCCATATCTTTGGCTCTTTGATGTGTTTGCAACCCATTCTAGGAGAGAGACACCTGTTATCAGGCCATATGGGGGTGATGTGGTCACCTTCACTGAATATTTAAGCATCATTCTATATTGGGAACAAATGCTCAGGAGGAGTATTGCCAAAACACATTCAAAGTCAGTAGAACAGGTGTGTACAAAGGTCACCCTAGAGCATGCCACATCTTTGAGGGATGCCATGTGAGAGTGGCCAAAGCCCAAGAGGCCAGCAAGAGACTGGAGAGGGAGGCAGGGGTGAGTGTGGGAGGCCTGGAGGACTGAGATAATGAAGGTGACAGGGCCAGGGCAGCAGTTTAACTAGAGAGAGACCAGATGGGATTAGTGCTTCAGAAAAGCAACTCTGGAAGTTCAAGGAGATGAGATTGGGAGCAAGAAAACCACATCAGCGCCCATCACAATAATGCAAGGAATGAGGACCTAAGACAAGGAGACTACAGTAGAGGCCAAGAGAGAAGAAATGGCACAGAGAAGTGGAATTAACAAGGGTACTGGTAACCTATATAAAGTTTAGAGAGAAAAGGTATCAGGAACAACCTCAGGTTTCTGGCTTGGGCCTTAGATAACTGATGGTTCACTGAGGAAAAAAAATGATGATAAAGCTAAGATTTGAAAGAAGAAATGAATTCCACTTGGACTAGGTCTTGGTACCCTATTAGGTTTGAAGTGGTCATAGGACATCTAGATGAAGATATCAAGATGCAATTGTTCAAAGAAACCTGAAACTCAGGAATGAGAGATGCTCTAGATTGTGGTAGCCATTCATATAAGGAAAAATGTGGAAGGGGTAAAGATCAAACAGGAAAAGAATGAAAAATGAGAAGAGATGGAACACCAACATTAAAGGATGAATGGAAGATGGAAGATGTGAGGGTGATAAAAATGGAGTTTGAAAGAACCAGAGGTTTTTGTAAAAGAACAAAAATTGTGAGAATAGGAGTGTAAAATATAGATGGCTGAGGTATGATCAGAAAGTAAGATGACTGAGTTGAAGTCAACAGGATACCAAGAGATGGAAAGAGAAGCTTTAGCCCTATAATCTCCACCATGATCCTCATCAAATCAATGATTAATACACATAAAATTAAGATACATTGAGATGGACACAAACTATACTTTTGGTTTTAAAAAGTTATGTTGCATTTGCTATTTAAATACTATAGGCTGAGTATCCTTTATCTAAGCTTTTTGAAACCAAAAGTGTTTCAGATTTCAGTTTTGTTTCCAATTTTGAAATATTTACACTATACTTACCAGTTGAGTATCTCAGGTTTAAAAACCCAAAATGCAAATCTTCCAATGAGCAATTCCTTTGAGTATCAAGTTGGCACTCAACAAAATTTCAGATTTTGGAGCATGTCAGGTTTTTTGATTTGGGATACTCAAGCTGTACACGAGAAGAGCCCCAAAACCCCAGAATTTACTTATAAAAAGTTGTGTATTTATTCTTACATGTTTAAGCTTCAATCGCCTTCAAAGTACTTTCTGTTTAATGCAGTACACCTATCAAGATGATTTTTCCACTGCTCAGTTTTTGAACTCGTCAATTTTGAGGCCTTTTAGTGTTCTGCCATTTTTTGTTTCATCTCTTCCACATCAGCAAATTGTTTTCCTTTGAGGACTTCCTTCTCTGAAACAAACAAACAAACAAGGCGCTTGGGATGATATTGGGTGACTGGGAAGAGTAAGGCATGGGGATCATGCCATTTTGGGTAAAAAAAAAAAACAACTGAACACTCAGTGTGGTGTGGCAGTGTACTTGTAATCACCCATAATGAAATGGGCA